>NW_015664308.1:10085-26062 GCF_001515625.1 Sinocyclocheilus rhinocerous | reverse complement strand
TTGATGCGCACACACACACACACACACACATACATCACTCTCTCACACACACACATCACTCGCACGCACACACACACTCATACACACACGCACACACACACATCTCACTCACTCGCGCGCACACACACACACATACACATACATCACTCTCTCACATCTTTCACTCACACACACACACACTCACTCTTTCACTCACTCACTCACACATACACGCACGCACGCACACACACACTCATACACACACGCGCACACACACACACACACGCACATCACTCACTCACTCGCGCGCGCACACACACACACATCACTCACTCACTCGCGCGCACACACACACACACACACACACAGAAAGAAGGAGCGAGAGAGTCGGAGATCGCAGATTGTGCTGCGCACACATACACAAACTTGTCAACACTTCCCCGCGACTAGGGATGCTCATTTTAACCGGTTAACCATTAACCGACAGTAAGAATTTTGACCGATTAATACAATCAGTTAAACCGCTTAAAAGTAATTTTATAGTTTTTTGTTTAGTTTTTGCAGCAATTTATCAAAGTATTTTAAAACGTCTGCCGCATAGTTAAAATATGCTACGCATATAAAATAAAATTGCGTTTCTGAGAGAACCCCCCCCCCCCTCCCATTAGTCGCGTATAAGTCGCATTTTATTATTATATTCAGAAATAGACCCAATGAGATGCGAAACGTTTAAAACATTATAAATATAACTAGGCAATTTTAGTTCCCCTCGCTCCACAGCAAATCCTTTCAATTAACAGTATTCAGAAAAGAACGAATGAAAAATAGGCTATTAACAACAAGCCTAAACGAATTAATTTAGGCTAAAGTGAAACTGAAACCTACGTTGGGTCTCTCATTCGACACAAATCCAAATGTTTCCTTATTAGTGATGTATTTGAATGCCAAAATATTATTTATTATGTAAACCTGGTTTTGTACTACATTTGTACTGTTGCAATATCCAAACAAAATGTTTTTGGCATAACATCACGGCGGTACGGTGATAACGCTTAACGACACAGATTGTACTGCATATTTAACCTGAGCAGGGTTTTTCTGTATGTTTGACTGACTGTATTTTATTATGAACAGGCTGCATTGTCAAGTTAGAAATGCTTAACTCTGTGCGCATGCGCAATCACTTAAAAAAATTTTCCACTTCAACAGTGGAAACAACTACTCCTGGTCATACAGATAATCGACACTGTAAAATGTTTGGTTGTATTTGTGTATATTAACATTAAGAACAAATCTTGTGCTTTTGTAAAATGAAGAAAAATAGGATGCCGCTTTCTGCCGTCTCGGTTTCCTTTCGCGCAGCTCAAAAATGAACCGAAATTCTGCATACTTTGCACAGTTTTTTCTTTTGTTTTGTTAATTTATTAAGTGAAAATATATTTCTCGTATAGGCCTATTTATTCATTATATATAGGCTAGGTTATCTAGCTTTATTATGTTTTTCTCCGCTCGCAGAAGTGCTGCAGGTGCGTGATGTGACCATGTGAATTGTGTTCTGTTGTTTGCTGCTTTTTGCGCACGTAAAATTAATCCCTGGAAAACAAATTTTGGTATTTTTAACGGGTCACAGACACTTATCCTTTATAATTTAATTCAATTCTAATTTAAATTAATCTTGTCGGTTAACTGTTAATAATCGGTTATTCAAATAAATGCTATAATTCATTCAAATAAATGTGACCTTACCGCACTATTTCTGATTTTAAGCGGGCAGAATGCTAGTGCTAACGAGTCGTAACTGACGAAAATTTTCATTTTTACCCTTCCAGTCAAATATTGCGCTGCGAAACATCATTAACAGCTTTAACTTGTAAACTTGTATAAGCGGGATAATGTACGGCTAGCTGTGCTTTAAACGATTTTAATGCACTTCACGGAGGAAACCACAAAGTTCTTGGCCTCCACGTCGTGCATTAAAATCGTTTAAAGCACAGGCAGCCATGCATTATCCCCGACTGGTATAGCACTTCTCAATCCACCGGGTTTCAAAGCAGGAGAGCAGCTTTAGTGCTGGACCGCATGTCTGAAGCAGCTGTGGCTTTATTGCCGAAATCTTTCCATGAACAATACGTGACTGTGTCAGTTACTTCTTTATGCTTTTTTGAGCTCGTTTAGTTTGGTGTGCATTTGAAACTCTTAATGGGGCTTAAGCTCCAAAAACAACAACCAGGGAAAACCAATTTTTTCAGACATTTCTCTCATCATAATTCACGTTCACTCGTACTGTGCTTTTCACGATACGCATTAGTGTTGGGCGATATGCTCCATAGTCATATCATCCGATCGCCAGCCCGCCGATACACGTTATTATTGTGCTTATTTATTTATTTACTTAGTTTCATCGCCAGAGAGTGAGGCTAAAAGCAGCCTAATGTTGGTGTAATCTATTAACTACTTATTAAAAAATATTTTTAGTCAAGTAGCATATGGATGTCATCAAATATTTTTAATATGACTGAATTTGTGTTCAACATAATTTAATATTAATTGTAAGTTACTAATTATAATACTTTGTTGATTTTGTTGAGAGAATTCGCGAGAGAGCTGAATTCAGTCAGCGAGCGCTCGCACTGAACAACAAAACTATTATATGCCACTGCGTTCAGAAACTCAATGGATCGTGTGCGATTGGTTATAACGCTGTAAAAACACGGAAAATAAATATGGAGCAAATAAGCCCTAATATTAATTAGATAATAATACTAGCCTGATAATAATAATGATTGTCTTGATATCGTCAAAGTCTTCAGCAACAGATCCTGTCGTCTATCAGCACAACACTAATATGCATCGTCACGAACTTCATCATAATAATCGTCATCTTCATAAATAACGTCACTGTAATCAAATATGTATGAATATGCTTTCTGAATGCATAAGGAGAAATCACTCAGGTTCACGTCATGATTTTATCACAATTGTGATTGATGGCACAGCCCTAAAATAAAATGAGCTCTTAGACTGTGTAAATGTTGATTAGATTAGGAAAGCCTGTTTGTTGTAACGAATCACTAATAAGCTTTGTTAAAGCGATAGTTCACCCAAAAATGAGAATTATTTACTCGCCCTCATATTGTTCAAACCTGTGTACGTTTGTTTCTCCTGTTGAACACAAAAGAAGATCATTAGAAGAATGTGTTTGGCTGCTATAGTAAGTCAATGGGGATCAGAAACTCTTACCAACATCGTTTCAAATCTCTTCTTTTGTGTTGAACAGAAGAAAGAAACTCATACAGGTTTGAACAACACGAGGGCGAGTAAACGAACGATCGCTTTAATGTGACTGGCACTCGATCACTCAATTCATGTAATAACTAATTCTGTTTTCTAAAAAAGAAAGTGAAAGTTGTTTTCTATGCTTCCTATTTCTTGCTTCACTGTTACAGAACATTTTGAACTATTTCAGAAAAATCACCAAAAGTTGAATCTTCCACATAGAAATCCTGAAAATGCAAACATTTGTGGTAGTTATGATCAGGATGAAGTTGGTTTAAAAAAAAACTATCAGTGAAAGCATTTTTATATTTATATTTTATAAGCATTTTTATCACTTTGCTTTTTTGTCCTTTAACTCTTTCTCTGCCAGCGTTTTTTGAAAAAAAGTTTTTGCTGATTTTCACTAAAATTTCATGGCCCCCAGAATATTTTGTTGTATGAATATCTGAACATGCAGTACACCAAAATAAAGATCAGACCCTCTACTTTTAAACAAAAATCTGTTTTATTCTAGCTTCAAGCATTGTTTTTATCAACACTTGAATGTAGGTAGGTTTCATAAAAAAGCAACATTTTGAGCAAAAAGCTGAGAAAATCGTATTTTTATCAAACACTATCTGGATCATATTCAGTAATATTATCAAAGCAAAGATGCAGTAGATGGCTTGCATCAGCACTCCCAAAGCTTCACAGGCCTTTACCACTTCCAGGATCCACATTTCACTCGGGAACATTAGGCGGTTTTCATTTATATGCGGTTTAGTGTTGATGATCGCATTATTTTTCATATGCATATGCATACATCCGAGATCGCTGGTTTCTGCGTCTTCCTCATCTGTGTTTTTGATCGAGTGATTCTAGACTCATTCAGGAGATGTGTAATAGCGCCCCCTAGCGTACAACAGCGAGAACGTTCCGTTTTTGGCGGGGAAAGAGTGCAGGACCCTTGTGTAACTCTTAAATGTAACTCTTAATGCACTTTGTGTGTCTGTGATGTGACTCTATTCTAACTCGTCTGAACGGTCATGTGACTCCCGCAGGCCCAGGCCGTCTGCGCGTGACCGTAGCCGAAGCCCCGCCCACTCCAAGAGAAGAGGCGGAGCTCAGTCGCGCTCCAGGTCCAAGTCCAGCAGCCCGCGGGAAACCAGCCAGCTCCACACAGAGAGTCCGGACGCCACTGAGGAGAAGACGCAGACGCGCTCCCCGTCTCGCTCCAGATCCCGCTCCAGATCCCGCTCCTGGGACGGACGCAAGTCCTGGGGGCATTAGAGTCCATGCAAACCTGTTTAGGTTTTGTCGTTTGCGTGAATGTCTGCGAGTGACAGCCCGTCTGTCTGTTTCTTTTAATAAGGAGGCAATCAAAGCATCGCCTGTTTTAGCACACACATCTGCTAACGGCTGCAGTGTTAGCATTGATGATGTCTGTGTGGTTTAGTTTACAAGCGCAGCTGCGCAGAATGAGATGAAAATCACCTCAATATTTTTGTAAGAGATTTTTGTTTTAGTTGATCAGTAATGGCCATCCATTTAAAACGGTCTTCCGTGAGTGTCTCGGATGTGTTTTATTGTGAAATCTGCAGGCCTTTTACATGGAATGAAATAAATTTCTTGTGCATCAGTATGTTGTCGTGTTAATTTTCCAGTTTATCCTCCGATCTGGATTCCTAATCATTTTGAAGTATATGATGCTGATTTGGCACAATGTGTGCTTGTGGTTTTGGTTTGGAGTAATAATTACAAAGGAATCTTGTTGCGCATGTTGTGACTTTAGCCTTCTGATTGTGTTTCCAAAACTTAAAATGAGTTCACCCTAATATTGCCATTTACTCACCCTCATGTTTTTCCAAATCTGTTCACTCTTTAAACTAAAGTTTCCAGAAGAGGGTTTTTCACAGTGAGGCCACAGAAGAAACGGCTTTAGTTCCTAAAGAATCTTTCATTGGTCAGTTCATAGAACAACCACTTTTTGTCTTGGTGTGAAGAATATATTAATAAATCCAAAGAACCTTTCCCCATTATAAAGAACTTTAAGTAGTTGGAAATTGATGCCACAGATTTTTAAGAGTGTCGCACAAAAGATTTTTTGAAAAATGTTTGTTTTTCCCTTAAAAAAAATAATCATACCATGTACTATATACAATTGTATACAACATATGAAAGTCAAAATATAATATTTTGTGTTGTATGGAAGAAAGGCTTCTACAGGTTTGGAAGGACATGATGGGGATTATAGTCTTGCTTATTTATGTTGTCATGAAAGGCCAACCTGCCACAGACGCTTCATTCTGTCCTGTGCTTTGAGGTGTTTTCTACACGAGTGCTCTTTGATGACACGTGTCAAATAAATCTAGCCCTGACCCTGTGACCCTTCAGCATTAGATGATCATCATCGTTAGCGTGTAAGAGAGCAGCCGCTGCCAAATCAATGAACCTGCTCGAAATCCATCCCACAATCCACTGCCTCACGGGACTCCTGATTGGTCGAGAGATGCCGAAGCACCACCCCTGCGCTCTCTGGCCATCGATAGGTCAATGACAGGTTTAAAAACACCGGCTTGAGGGAAAACCTTGATTGGATTCTGAGAGCAGTTCATGTATGAATTCGGACATGACCGATTGATCGTTAATTATGATAAGCATCGACAGACAGAGAGCTAGTTACTCACAGCGCTGTTGGTCACTCACATGCTTGAGGAACAGCAGAACCCGAGTCTCTTCAGTCAACAGCCCAACGTCATTAATAAACCTAGGCCTGGTTTCACCGACAGGGCTTAGTCTGAGCCAGGATTAGGCCAAAGTTCAATTAGGACATTTAAGTAATTTTTATAAACGTGCCTTAGAAAAAAAACATTACTGGTGTCCATCTTGAGACAAAACAAAAGTACTGATATATTTTAAGATCAATCCGTTCAAGTTTCTTTCAGTTGAAACAGCTCAGATTTACATTTTAATCTGGGACTAGGTTTAAGCCTTGTGTGTGAAACCGGGGGCATAACTGCTCTGAGTTACGTGATTGCATCAGTGCAGTGTCACGCTACATCAGGACCATCTCCTCCTCGTCCAGTTGACCCGCAGGCCTTTACAGAAGCACAGCAACACATCGCATTGATTACTTTTGCCACGATATAAAGTTAGCAGCAACCTAGATTTCTCAAACCACAGCGTCCAGTCGAATGAAAAACACAGCCGCCTCTTTCAGATCATTGTTAGATGCGTTTTGATCATGCCGTCAACACGATTAACAGTTTTTCCTCGTTCGGCGATTTTATATCTTTTAGAGGAGCAACTTTCTCAAATGGTGAGTGTTGAGTTATTTGTGACCCTGCAGCACAAAAGCAGTGTTTAGTCGCTGGGGTATATTTGTAGCAATAGCCAACAATACATTGTATGGGTCAAAATTATAAATTTTTCTTTTATGCCAAAAATCATTAGGATATTAAGTAAAGATCATGTTCCATGAAGATATTTTGTAAATTTCCTACCGTAAATATATCAAAACTTAATTTTTGATTAGTAATATGCATTGCTAAGAACTTAATTTGAACAACTTTAAAGATGATTTTTTTTCACCTTCAGATTCCAGATTTTCAAACAGTTGTATCTCAGCCAAATATGGTCCTATCCTAACAAACCATACATCAATGGAAAGCTAATTTATTCAGCTTTTTTTTAAAATTACCCTTATGACTGGTTTTGTGGTCACATTTAGTATTTCTGGTGTGTGAGATTTGTGAGAAGTGTATGGGTTGAGTTGTCGTCTCATCCGCAGCAGTGATGTCCGTGTGAGGATGGGCGACTGGAACTTTCTGGGAGGGATTCTGGAAGAGGTTCACATCCACTCCACTATGGTGGGGAAGATCTGGCTCACCATCCTCTTCATCTTCCGCATGCTGGTGCTGGGTGTGGCGGCCGAGGACGTGTGGAACGACGAGCAGTCCGACTTCATCTGTAACACGGAGCAGCCCGGCTGCCGCAACGTCTGCTACGACCGCGCCTTCCCCGTCTCCCTGATCCGCTACTGGGTCCTGCAGGTCATCTTCGTGTCCTCGCCCTCACTGGTCTACATGGGCCACGCCATCTACCAGCTGCGCGCCCTGGAGAAGGAGCGTCACTGCAAGCGTGTGGCTCTCCGGCGCGAGCTGGAGACGATGGAGGCAGAGCTGGCGGAGGCTCGGCGGCGGGTGGAGCGGGAGCTGCGGCAGCTGGAGCAGGGGAAGCTCAACAAGGCTCCGCTCCGGGGCCCGCTGCTGCGCACATACCTGGCGCATGTGGTGACCCGCTCCGTGGTGGAGGTGGGCTTCATGACAGGCCAGTACCTGCTGTACGGGCCCAAGCTCCAGCCTCTGTACAAGTGCGAGCGGGAGCCGTGTCCCAACGTGGTGGACTGCTTCGTCTCGAGGCCGACGGAGAAGAGCGTCTTCATGGTGTTCATGCAGGGCATCTCCGCCGCCTCGCTGCTCCTGAGCCTGCTGGAGATCCTGCACCTGGCCTACAAGAAGCTGAGGAAGGGGCTTCTGGACTACTGTCCGCCGCTGAGAGACGACGATTGTGGCGCCGAGAGGAACTCGCTGCTGCATCAGGGGCGTAAAGCCACTGTCCCAATGGCGGCCGGTGGATTCGCTCCGCTCCTGGAGAAACAGGGCAACGGACCCGCGTACCCCGCGCTCGTTAACCCCTCGTCTGCGTTCGTGCCCATCCAGGTGCGACAGGAGAACAAGGACATCGTTTCCAGTCTGCTGCAGCGCAACAGCAATTCCAACAACCCCTGCAGCGAGACTCAATCCCCAGCAGCGCAGACTCGGCTCCCGGTGGAGTCCCAGTGCTCTCTAACGGATCCGCGCAAGCAGCAGCGAAACAGTCCGGCCTGGAACGGCGGCACGGCGGCGGAAGGGAACGGCTCGGACAGCGCAGACTCCAAGCCCAGCTCCGGCTCACGGCAGCACGGATCCGCAGGGAATCCCACGACTCACCCAACAGACAACGAGCTTCACTAACGAGCGGCAGCAGACGAGCCGCCAGCGACCTGCAGATCTGAGGCTCTGTGTGCCTCTCTCACAGGAATCAGTTTGGATCAAAGGGATGGCTCAGCCAAAAATGACCATTCTGTCATAATTTACTCGCCCTCATGACGTTCCATGACGGGCTGGGCTGGGGTTAAATTCAGCCCTGGACAAATGCAGCCCACGAGTTCCCCCGTGAATGTTTTGCTGGGTTATATGGGCTTCATTTGGAGTAAATAAATAAATAAAACAGGACAATGATAGATATTACTGAATTCACAGCAAATGCAACAAACTTAATAATGCAGTTTTGTCACATAGAAATGCACCTGACAGTAAAGCATTGACTTTGAGCTAGAATGCAGGAAATGTATTGCTGATAAATTCTGTCATCATTTCCTCCGCCTCGTGTGATTCCAGACCTGCATGACTTACTTTCTTCTGTGGAACACAAAAGATATTTTGTATAATGTTACCAAACCATTTTGGTTACCCTTGATTTCTACTGTATGGACACAAATTTCTTGAATTTCTCAAATTATCTTCTTTCATGTTCCACAGAAGAAAGAAATTCTTACAGGTTTGGAATGACATGATGGTGAGTAAATGATGACAATTTAAATGTTTGGGTGAACTATCCCTTTAAGATCTTTAATATTTGTAAATAGTAAACATCTAATTTATATAAGACACTGCTATTTATATTTAATCATGCTCTTACTGAATTAACATTTTACTTAATTTAAAGTGAATTACAATAAACATCTAAAGAGAAAGAAGTTCTTGCTTAGAATTAGTATTAGTAAGATGGTGGTCACAAGAAGTAAAAGCATCGTCCTCATTAACATGGTTATCCTATATGGATTTTAAACTAAACAATAAGTAATAATAAACTATGAAATTTATTTAAAAAAATAAAAAAAAACTTGAAACTACAAAAACATTTTATATAAAAGTAAAGTATTCCCCAATATTCCAATAATATAAGTAATAACAGTAACACTTATAATAAATACATTTCTGCCAGAACAACAGGCTGTTTGTACAGTGTTAGTAACTGCAAGTTAAATTGCTATGATGCTGAATTGACTATTGTTTTCCAATTTACCTCGTGATGCAGTTTACACTGTCGTGGCTGCATCACTACAAGCCTGTAATGTTCTCATAGCACATAGTATTGTATTCAGCAGAAGTCAGTCAGTCATACAGGTTTGGAATGACATGTTAAAGATGACAGAATGATCTTTTTGGCTGAACTATCTCTGAACACAAGACTTGAAGCTTTATTTTCAGCCTGGACGGTCTAAATATTCAATGTTTAGAATGAGTCGTGGCTGCATGTTAATGGGTTTCATATTCATAGATGTTTATAGATGAACCCATCTGTAATTGACAGACATATCTTAGTGTCTATATTGATGTGTATAGTGGCCTCTGCTGGTAAAGAAATCACATTTTTATTTATCTATAGAATTAAAAGCTCTTTATGATGTGATGTTTTAATGATATATATATATATATATATATATACCCTGACAGCTGTGAGATGATCAGTAAGATCAATCACCAATGCATATAGCATACAGTCAGAGCACCAAATACATACTATCAGAATCAGAATCAGAATCAGAATGAGCTTTATTGCCCACCCTGCAGCAGCTGTAATTCACACAAACACAACCCGCATGTGATCACAGCACGGTTTATACGAGTCCGAGTGAAGCGCTGTAGTAGTGTGTGTGGGTAATACCTCACCCGGCTCCTCAGCTCTTTGTTCTCCTCCATCAGCTGATCATATTTCTGCTGTAAAGTGTTCAGCTTCAGCCGCAGACTCTCGGCATCTTCTGCCTCGGTTCCAACGCCCAGCTGATGCTTGATGAAGCTGACGGGTGGCTTAGTTAAGGCTGCTTAACCTGGGTTAGTGAAGGTTAGGTTAACATGCCGTGACGCTGAAATGGTGCCAGAGCTGAGATCTTCCACTGAGCGAACCGTGTAAATGACCACAATTACTCACAGTGAGATTTATACATCATCTGGAATCTGAGGGTGCAAAAAAATCTAAATATTGAGAAAATCATCTTTAAAGTTGTTCAAATGAAGTTCTTAGCAATGCATATTACTAATCAAAAATTAAGTTTTGATATATTTACGGTAGGAAATTTACTAAATATCTTCATGGAACATGATCTTTACTTAATATCCTAATGATTTTTGGCATAAAAGAAAAATCTATAATTTTGACCCATACAATGTATTGTTGGCTATTGCTACAAATATTTTTTGTGCTGCAGAGTAAGAGAGATCTAGTTTTGTTTTGCATCAAACATGATCGTGTTTCATGGCCTCTGCAACTTGAGGTCTAGAAGTGCAGTTTCACTAGTGAACAAAGAGTCGACTGTCGATCATCAATAGTGCAGAAATCACCTGTCGGTCAGCGCAGTGAACCCGTGTCAAATCTTTACATCACGTGAATTCCTACAGTGTTTTGGCCCAGCAGTGGTAATATGACCACACTTTCCCCTGCTTTCACAGACACATCAGTGCCATTGTTCTGTCTCACGATGCACACCTGTAACTTTTCATCTAAGGCATTTTCATAAAATCTGCTTAATAATATTTAACTAAGGCCTAGTCCTGGCTTAAACAAAGCCACTTCTGTGAAACCGGGCCTTCAAGGGTTAGGTAACCCAAACATGAAAATCCAGTCATCATTTACTGTCCTTCTTTCTTTTTCAGACCACAAAGCAGAAATGTAAAGAAACGTCAATGTAATGCCAATGCATGCCATCAGCATAAAGTTAGGTAAAGATGCAGCAGTGTCACAGAATGAGCTGATGTGACACGAGTCGTATATTCCCAGCGTTCTGCTGTGTGTGACAGGATTTGGTGAAAAACAAACTGAAATGTAATGCATTATTTAACAAATATCCTGCCGTTGGTTTCTGTAAATCAGTGCTTCTCCCAAAGCACCGCACATTTAACACAGCCAGGTCACGTCTGTACTAACGAGCTGATGAGTTTAATCAGGTGTGTTAAACAAGGAGACATAAAACATGCTGTGTTTGAGCCCAGGACAGGTTTGAGAAGCACTAAACCAGATTTAGAAAAGAAATCCCTTAATTCACAAAAAGGTTTTTACGCTCGCCTGAGGTGGTTTTTGACTTGTGCGAAAAAGGGTTAATGTGAATAATAGGAGATGGAAACACATTTTATGAATAAATTCTGCACGAGCGTTCAAGTGATGTGACTGTGCGCTATGGGACGGCATAACCTGACTAACCAGCGAACCGATCTTGATCCAAAGCATCTGAAATGTTATGATCCTTCTGAAACGCCTGAGCAAAGTCTGTCGTCAAAGTGTTTCTGTGTTCTGTTCTCTCTTACACGACTGCGTTCCCAAACAGCAGCATCTGAAAGCAATGACCGCATTTATTGTGTTTCGTCTGCTCGCTCTGAGGCGCAAGTCATTTATTATATATGAAAATTATTATATTCAGTGGCTTCTCCTACTTTCTTAGTGATATTTAGTGGCAGTTTATCAGGAAGTGACGATTTTGTTCTCTCTGACTCGTTGGATTGAAATGGTGCTTATTCGCAAATGTTTTATGCGATATTCCAATTTTGCGCAAAAGTTAAATTTGCATCTTAGGATGGAAACTCGGCTATAGCCTAGAAACCACTTCACTAAGATGAACATCTCTGGAGCAGGACTCAGAATGACAATAACTTGTGACAAATAACCCAGTGGGCAATACATGCTAAAAAGACATCAAACATCGAGGTCAAATATACAAATCAAACATTAAATGAACACACTGGCCTATATACACATTAAACCAGTTTCAGAGTGGGATTCACTCTCTGTCCAAACTTAATTAAAAACATGTTTCAGCATCTTGATCAACCTCAGAGAAGAAAGTAGATGAATTCTATTGTGTTGTTTTTCAACTTGATTTCACGCAACTTGCGTGCTTTGTCGGGCCAGCCGGATGAACTGCTGTGCTAATAAGAGTTTCATGAAGCAAGGGCAGGATTTTACTTTAAAAAAAATATTCATGTCATTTCACCGAGCCCTACCGTATTCCCCCAGAACACACGCGATCATTGCGTGATACTTCTGCATCTCTTTATAAAAGCTTCACACCGGTCTCTATTCCCTGCCATCATACGGACGAGCGCGAGGTTTCTCTACACTTCTCCTGAAACAGACAGAAGTAAACTGGCTTTGGTTCTGTGTGAGCAGCAGACTCCTCCAGAGCAGCAGTGTGAGGATACTCCGAGGCATTGTTGGGTTTCTCGGTGTCCTCGTACAGAGCCACCAGGACTGAGAAGCAGAAGATGAAGTCAGCCACACAGAAGAGCAGATGTTCGGTGGATTGATCTGGTGTTCTTACCGTTGGTGAGGCCTTCTCCAGATACCTCCTGAACTGCTCTCGCCTCGCCTCGGACACCTGTCCAGAAGAGTTTACTCTCCTCTTTAACCTGCTGTTCATGACATGATGCTCACGAGAGAACACTAAATCACACTTAAAAGAGTCGGAAGGTCATTTCATTAGATTACAATATACCAAGTGTCACGAATGTTAGAAAAAAAATGTAATAATATTTTGTTGAAGATGAAGACGTCAGTTTGTGTTAGTTGGTTAGTTAGTTAGTGGTTGCTCTGCTAGTTAATGTGATTCTCTACACCTGTGTGAACCTGAGACGTCATACAAACTGATTCAGACATTCAGACATCACGAAGAAAAGCGAAGTTCGAGCAGATTCAGACACATTTACACGATATAAAAAGGCTTTTAAAAGCTAAACACATCTCATTTATTCTCTACCGTGCTTTATACAACACAGCTTCACAGAAACACACTCGTCAATAACAGCGTTTCAGAGTTCAGCAGGAATGAACATCTCGAGTTTTATCGTGTGTTTGTTTGTTTGTTTGTTTACTCACTGTGTGATGCGCCATTGCGAACGACACTAGGCGCGTTTCCATTACAGATTTGCGCAAAACTTTGGCGAATAAATTCAGACATAATTTAACTAAAATTAAAATAAATAACAAATACAAATAATACAAATCAAATGATCAGACGCCTCCTCTGAGCTGTTGATCCAATCAACGTTAAAACGCCGATGAAAGCGGTAAGAATAACGTGAAACACTGCTGATGTTCGCGCAGTAGTGAGGGGCTCTTTACATTTTGGCGCTGTTGTGAAGACGCATATGTCACGTGACAACATCAACATGGCGGATGTAGTACGTCCGAATTCCATTCATACTACTCTCATTCATACTATATAGAACGTACTTTTTTAACGGTCGAGTAGTACGTTCAAATTCAAAATGTAGTACCTACTAAGCAGTATGCGATTTCGGACGCACCCTCTCACCTGGAGCGAACAGGTGCGCTCACGAATCATGATGCTCATGGACATGAGTCTGTGCTTGTGTTTGTGTTTGATGCCGGCTTTCATGGTCACATGAAATGCAAATAAACAAAGAGAATATTTCTTATGTTCTTTATTGTTTTTTTACATTTACATTTAGTAATTTAGCAGACGCTTTTATCCAAAGTGACTTACAAATGAGGCCAATAAAAGCAGTCAAAACTAACAAAAGAGCAACAATATATATATGCAAATTACAATTTTTAGATCGTTTTTTTAAATACGTATTTTAAGTTGATATTATTAAGTGTGTTATTAATTAACTTTCATGGTCTCATGTCTGTTCATGTTTTAAATAAACAAACAATGACAGGGAATAACTTAAATTAACAAAATAAAAGATTTCAAGTATTTTATACATTTGATTTGCGTTTTTATTTTTGCATTTCAGTATATTTCATTAGTACAGTTTTGGGTCATTCCTAGCATTCGGTGCCATTTGAGTCCCCATGACATATTGTGGTATATTTTGTGCAAAAATGGGCTAATGCATGTTTCTAAATGCTCATCTTACATAGAACACAAAAAATGGTGCCCAAAATGAATTCATTAGAAGTAATTACTCTGATTTTAGTGCAAGTAGGCTAAACTGCCATGTCCCCAAGTAAGCTTGCATAACTTCAGCCACAAATATACATTTTTCAATATTCTTATTTATAATATTATTTACCAAAATATATGTTTGTTATCTATGCATTTGTAATGCTTAAAGTCTTTAAAATATGTTGTGTCCCCTGTTACTCTGATGGAAAGTCCCTCTTCCTCTAATCACATGACTCTCAGGAAGTAGAATACTTTTTGGGGCAAACTGTCTACAAGAAGCAGATGAAGTATCACTCCTTACTTCACCCTTTTTTCAGTGTTTTAGAATGATTCAGTGGTGTGGTAAAGCGTAAGATGTCCACTGCATTTACTGCCTTTTTTATTTTGTTTTTAAAAAGAATGAGCATTTCTATTAAGTTCAGGTCCTCCATCTGATCTGGATCCGACCCTGGTTCATGGTAACCCCAGAAAATGGATGAGACAGACAGAATTGCTGTCGTTTTTTTATGGCAAATTTTACAATATTATTATTATTATTAAAATTTTACAACTTGTTGCTGCAGTTCGCAATGCATTATGGACCAAACAATGTTTTACAGTGGTTAACAGTATATTTCCATGTCAACTGTAAGTCGTTTTACAAGAAGGAAATGTTGTTACTGTAGCCATATATTGTAAGTCATGTATTACAAACCAATATTTTCATGTTTTCATACTTCGTGTATAGCAAACAAACATTTTCATGTTTTCATAATTCATGTATTGCAAACAAATATTTTAATGTTTTCATAATGTATGTATTGCAAACAAATATTTTCATAATTCATGTATTGCAAACAATTTCACGTTTTCATAATTCATGCATTGCAAACAAATATTTTCATAATTCATGTACTGCAAACAAATATTGTCATGTCTTCATAATTCATGTATTTCAAACAAACATTTTCATATTTTCATAATTCATGTATTGCAAACGAATATTTTTATAATGTCTGTATTGCAAACAAATATTTTCATGTTTTCATAATGTATTGCAAATAAATATTTTCATGTATTCATAATGTATTTCAAACAAATATTTTCATAATTCAAAGCACTTTGGGTGTACAACAATACATTAATAAATGAGTTGCAAACAAACATTTTCATTTTTTCATAATTCATGTTTTCATAATTCATGTATTGCAAACAAATGTTTTAATAATTAATGTATTGCAAACAATTATTTTCATAATTCATGTATTGCAAATTAATATTTCCATGTTTTCATTATTCATGTATTGCAAACAAATATCTTCATGTTTTGATAATTCATGTATTGTGAACATATATTTTCCTGTTTTCATAATTCATGTATAACAAACAAGCATTTTCATGTTTTAATAATTCATGTATAACAAACAAGCATTTTCATTTTTTCATAATTCATGTATTGCAAACAAATATTTTCATAATTCATGTATTTCAAACAAACATTTTCATGTTTTCATAATTTGAGTATTGCAAACAAATATTTTCATGTATTCATAATTCATATATTGCAAACCAATTTTTTCATAATTCATGTATTGCAAATAAATATTTTCATGTTTTCATATTTCATGCATTGCAAAAAAATATTTTCATGTTTTCATAATGCATGTATTGCAAACAAATATTTTCATAATTCATGTACTGCAAACAAATATTGTCATGTTTTCATAATTCATGTATTTCAAACAAACATTTTCAT
>NW_015664308.1:0-1519 GCF_001515625.1 Sinocyclocheilus rhinocerous | reverse complement strand
ATTTTCATGTTTTCATAATTCATGTATTGCAAACAAATATTTTAATGTTTTCATAATTTATGTATTGCAAAGAAATATTTTCATAATGTATGTATTGCAAACAAATAAACAAATATTTTCATAAGTCGTGTATTACAAACATATATTTTAATATTTTCATAATTCATGTATTTCAAACAAACATTTTCATGTTTTCATAATTCGAGTATTGCAAACAAATATTTTCATGTATTCATAATTTATATATTGCAAACCAATATTTTCACAATTCATGTATTGCAAACAAACATTTTCATGATTTTAGAATTCATGTATAACAAACATTTACATTTTTTCATAATTCATGTATTGCAAATAAATATTTTCATGTTTTCATAATTCATGCATTGCAAAAAAATATTTTCATGTTTTCATAATGTATTGCAAATATTTTCATAATTCAAAAAGCTTTGGGTGTACAACAATACATAATGAAGCGCTATATAAATGCATCATTCATTCATTCATGTATTGCAAAAAAAGCTTTGGGTGTACAACAACACATAATGAAGGGCTATATAAATGCATCATTCATGTATTGCAAATATTTTCATGTTTTCATAATAAATGAATTGCATACAAACATTTTCATTTTTTCATAATTCATGTATTGCAAACAAATATTTTCATAATTCATGTATTTCAAACAAACATTTTCATATTTTCATAATTCATGTATTGCAAACAAATATTTTCATAATTCATGTACTGCAAACAAATATTGTCATGTCTTCATAATTCATGTATTTCAAACAAACATTTTCATATTTTCATAATTCATGTATTGCAAACGAATATTTTTATAATGTCTGTATTGCAAACAAATATTTTCATGTTTTCATAATGTATTGCAAATAAATATTTTCATGTATTCATAATGTATTTCAAACAAATATTTTCATAATTCAAAGCACTTTGGGTGTACAACAATACATAATAAAAAAAGTTGCAAACAAACATTTTCATTTTTTCATAATTCATGTTTTCATAATTCATGTATAGCAAACAAATGTTTTAATAATTCATGTATTGCAAACAATTATTTTCATAATTCATGTGTTGCAAACTAATATTTCCATGTTTTCATTATTCATGTATTGCAAACAAATATCTTCATGTTTTGATAATTCATGTATTGTGAACATATATTTTCCTGTTTTCATAATTCATGTATAGCAAACAAACATTTTCATGTTTTAATAATTCATGTATAACAAACAAGCATTTTCATTTTTTCATAATTCATGTATTGCAAACAATTTCATGTTTTCATAATTCATGCATTGCAAACAAATATTTTCATAATTCATGTACTGCAAACAAATATTGTCATGTTTTCATAATTCATGTTTTGCAAACAAATATTTTCATAATTCATGTACTGCAAACAAATATTGTCATGTCTTCATAATTCATGTATTTCAAACAAACATTTTCATATTTTCATAATTCATGTATTGCAAACCAATATTTTCATAAT
>NW_015664307.1:0-820 GCF_001515625.1 Sinocyclocheilus rhinocerous | reverse complement strand
GACTAAAGGGATAAATCCAGGAAAACAGGCAAAAATCAGAAACCGGGAAAACAGACAAGGCAAGACTAGGCTTGGCTGGGCTGGGCTGGGCTAGGAAGCTAAAGAGGGCTCTGTAGAGTAGCTATCACTGCTGGCGATAAGCGCATACAATACTCGGCAGAGAATGGTTGTTTGAGTGAGTGTATTTATAGTGAATGTGTGATTGATGACAGCTGTGTGCAATCAGTGCTGTGTGCAATAAGTGCTGTGTGCAATCAGTGCAATGGCTGATGGGATATGTAATCCGGGATGACATGCAACAGTTTGTGTTGTGCGAGAGTTACTGTAATGGAAGTCCATGGACAGGATTCATGACAATACGTGTGCTGCGTCAGGCTAACAGAGAATGGTCATACCACTTGCATATCATTGCTCTTTTGTTGATTTTGATTGCTTCCATTGTCCTCATTTGTAAGTCGCTAAAGTGTCTGCTAAATGACTAAATGTAAATGTAAAAACTTAAAAGATGTTTAAACTTTACTGGATTTTATTTAATCAAAATCCAGTTCGCAAATACAACAATATTTTGTCTTTATGTCATTGACATATTTTTGCCTTTTGGAAATTGAAAAGGTCACAGGCCTCATTAACTTCATTGACGAGCGGATCCTAAATGACGTAGGATTTCATCCTGAAGTGAGGGAAAATATTGGGATTTACAAAGACAAAAAATGACGTGAAAACGTTCTTGTGTACAAAAGAGCATTCGTACAAACTTTGAAATGTACACTTTTTGAAAAATGTAAAGAAGTAAGGGGAAGTCGTGGCCTAATGGTTAGAG
>NW_015664306.1:0-482 GCF_001515625.1 Sinocyclocheilus rhinocerous | reverse complement strand
TGCATCCTGTCAGGAATAACCTGCCCGCGCTGTTTTTAACATGGTTGTTTTTGATTACTGTCAGTTAAATGCCGGCCTTGCCAGATATTGAAAAACAAACAAAACAATCTAAAAACAATAAATAAACCGCAATGAGTCTAAACCTTGAGTTATGGAAATAATATAAAGATATCGCTGTCCCTAACTTGCAACCTCCCACTTTATTCACTTCCTAAATTAAGTGGGGGGGAAAAATCCATAGGCGCTTATAATACGTGTATCTGGCAACACGACTGAGGCTGAGCCGCAACTTGCTCAATCACAACTTGCTCAAAGGACGAAGACATAACCTTTTCACAATGATAATATTTATTTATTTATTTATTTAACACACATAGCTTGCTGAAATACTTCTGCAGCCGCCTCATCTACCTCAGTCATGCAGATCAGGACCTGTCCAGGGCTGCGTTCAGCCCCAACAAAACGGTGCAAAACGTTTTTTA
>NW_015664305.1:14170-16754 GCF_001515625.1 Sinocyclocheilus rhinocerous | reverse complement strand
CCCATAGACAGCAAGGTAACTACCACGTTCAAGGTCCAGAAAAGCGCTGGCGCCGCCACACACTCGCGTCATGGTACTGAAGGTCTTACAGGTTTGGAACAACACGAGGGTGAGTATTTAATGACAGAATTTTCATTTTTATGTTTCTAAGCAATACAAAGCATGCACATGCAGTTAAACTTCTTTTTGAGCGAGAGTTAGTGCATGCATGCAATGTTAGAAGTACAACTTGCACTTTGTAAAACTGTTTGATACAGTTCTTATTTGCATTGCATATGCATGTATCTAAAGTGTTTAAGCTTTTATGCATAACTAAGACGTTAGATCTTCCATGCACAGAAAGAGAATGTTGGTGTTTCTTAGCAATACAAAACATACACGTGCTGTACAGCTTCAATACAAAGCATGCATATGCAGTAAAGCTTCAATACAAAGTATGCATATGCAGTAAAGCTTCAATACAAAGCATGCATATGCTGTAAAACTTCTTTTCCAGCCAGTTAGTTCATGCACGCAATATTAGAAGTACAGCTTGCACTTTGTAAAACTGTTTCATGCAGCTCTTATTTGCATTGCATATGCATGGTTCTAATATGTTAGAGCTTTTATGCATAACTAGAACATGTTAGATCTTCCTTGCACAGAAAAAGAATGTTAGTGTTTCTAAGCAATACAAAGCATGCATATGCTGTAAAACTTCTTTTTGAGCCAGAGTTAGTTCATGCATGATGTGAAAAGACAATCAAAATGTCTTTTCACATCATACAAAAACAAAACACAGCAGAGTTCTCTTTAGAACAGAGAAAGAAATGACCCAGTTCTCTTTTTCAGATTACTTATCAGTGTTATCATATCAGTGTTAGGAATAGAGCTTGCACTTTGTAAAACTGTTTCATACAGTTCTTATTTGCATTGCATATGCATGGTTCTAATGTGCTAGAGCTTTTATGCATAACTAGATCATGTTAGATCTTCCATGCACAGAAAGAGAATGTTGGTGTTTCTAAGCAATACAAAGCATGCATATCCAGTGAAGCTCCAATACAAAGCATTCATACAGTGTAAAACTTATTTTTTGTGCCAGAGTTAGTTCATGCATGCAATGTTAGAAGTACATGGAGCACTTTCTAAAAGTTTTTCTTACATTTGCAACAAGTTCTTATTTGCAATGCATATACACATTTCTATATGTCTCAGTACCATAGTCTCAGTACCATTTACAATAGAATATTTAGTAAATTTATTCAGTTTGCAACCTTAATTCACTTATAAAATGAAGAGCTCTGACCAACCCTTACCTCTCCCCAGCATGTACAATGCGAACTGACAAGAAGCGCGCACTCACTTGAAAATGGCGTCAGTAGAGTGCTAGGAGAAATGTTCAAAATAAAAGTCTCTACCTGCAGACAGATCACTGACAAGCTATGCAATGTCGTGTTCATATTCGGCAATGAATCGCCTGCAATTTTGAACGCGATATTGCGTAGCTTGTCAGTGAACTACGGCTCTGTGTAGTAAATGCCGCTCCATCTAAAAGCACGTGCTAGAGATTTACTACTAATCACAGAACCGGCTTTACTGATGAGATGTGCATGAAAATCGCATTCGATTATTTGCTAGGACTAATGGGGAAGCATATTCACTTACAGACTTCCTAATTATCCCCTGTTCTTCCATCTGGGACAGAACCTGACGCAACTTTTGGTAGTGAGCAGGCGGCACTCTACGATAAGGGAGCCTGAATGGACGCTCATCCATTAGCTGAATGCGGTGAACACTTTCCCCTTTACTTCTCCACAGTCCAAAGCATGCTTGGAAAACACATCGTTGTATCTCTCCAGTAATTGGACTAACTTCTCTTTTGTCTCATGGCTGACAGAACAAGACTGGATGTCAAGTTCAGCAAGGCCAACAGTTTCCAATCGCTGTCTGAAATCAGCTGATGAATTAGCTAAGTGCTGACTTTCCTTCCCAAACACCTCAGCTCGACTCAGCCCTTGGAAAAGTTCAAAATCCTCCACGGCGACACATAGGAATACGTCTGCCAATTTACGATTTCTCTTGAGTGTGACTGGCTTGTCAGAGACATTGGTGACTTTTACGGGAACCCAGCGATCACCCCATAATGGCATAACAACTCACCCGACCATGATGTCTCGTAACACAGACCTTGAAGTCGTTGGTTCCACTTACATTCATATGAATGCATTAGTGAGAGCGATTGCGTGTGTGAATTAATTCTACCTGGCAGAGTCTCTCTACTAGTAGTGAAGCTGTGGGATTTAGTTATTAAGAAATATATGCTTGAACTTTTCAGTTTCTAAGCTATTTTATTGAGAAATCACAGAACAGTGTTGACAACACATTTCCACGTTGAATGATTCTGTGTGCTCGCGGTCTGCGCGAGATGTATGCGCTACTGTCTGACGCCTGTTTCACACATACTCCGTCTGAAGCCTATGTGTGTGCGATGCAGCAGTGCACATTAGATTAGAATGGCGATTAACTTACCTGTACAATAAGCTGTTTAAAACATGCATTCTCCCGTTCAATTTCGAGCATCCAGTAATATAATCTCACATGT
>NW_015664305.1:9462-13994 GCF_001515625.1 Sinocyclocheilus rhinocerous | reverse complement strand
ATTTCAAAGATTTCTTATCCTGTTGCGCCCTCTATAGGACCAGCGACTAGTCGATGTCAAGCTTAAAGCGTCATGGCAGAGCATTGAAGTTGACTAGTCAGTGCAACCCCTAATATATATACATACACACACACATATACATTTAAATGTCTGAAAGTACACTCTTAACATCAGTCAGTCAAGCATTATAATATGATATTATGATAATCAAGTATCATTTAATGATAGAACTTTAGTCATTTGAATTAAAACTTGGTAACCATATATAAAATGCATATTAGTCATTTTAACTAAGCTTAGGACTGGTGGTGGTGCTTTTTTGGTCATTCTGTGTTTCTGTAAAAAAATGGGAAAAAACTAACAATAATACTGGTAAGATAATAATACTACGAATTCTACTAATAAGAACAATATAAAATGCAGTAAGGATTAACGAGCTGCTGGATTCATGAATATTAATCAGGTTGTGTGCATTCACTCACACTGATTTGCTGAAATCACAACAGGGACGATAATAGGTGAGCGCCAGCCAATGCCGTTTGCGCATTAGTTCTGCCCACTACGGGAGAAACCGGCAGTTCTTAAAAGCTGAAGAATTCCAAAGGAACAAAGAATATAGTTTACATGTAGCGCGTCAATTCTGCATGGTATGTAAGACTTTCTCACTCTGTCTCTCTCTTTGCGTGTGTGTGAGACAAAGTGAAGGTGAGTCGTGTGAGACAAAGTGAAGGTGAGTCGTGCGCCTTCACACTAGGGTTTACGGTACGTCAAATACAGGTGCGCTGTGCATTCGTTCAGATGAACTGAAAAATATCACAGATCGGTTGGAGTGTAAAACTCTGAAGCGCTCAGTCAGAGTGTACTGTAAGTGAAAATATATCTGTGCTAAACTTATACTCAGCCTCCAACTCACACACTGGCGAGTAAAATCTGATCATTTATTAGCCAGTGGCTAATATTAGACCTCATTTAGTCGCCCAGAGGGAATATTTAGTCGCATATGCGAGTGATTTACTCGCAATGTAGAGGGTTGATCAAGCATTCCCTTCATTGAAAACACATTATTTACACTGACTGACACATAGAACAATGGACCCTTTTCACAAGACTGTGATGACGCATTTCATGGTTATCAGCATCGTAAATTCTCGAAAGTTTTTCATATTTGTATTTTTTTTTAAATGTATGTACATTTATAACACTATTCTTTGTATTATATCACCTCTGCATCAAATTACAAAAAAACAGTTAACACTAATGCGAGGGTGTTTCTAATGCACGGTAAATTTGGCATCGTTCTCTCTTCTGACAGCCGTTATCAGTCTCTCTCAATTTTTTTTCTTTTATTGAAAGTCATGAAAACACTATCGTGGAGTTTTTCTTTTGCTATTTGAGCAAATGGGAATGCAAAAAAATATATTTGTGGTACTCTCCCATTCACTGCTATTCAAGTTAACCCAACTATGATGACTTCCGCTGCTGAGAAACCCGGAAATGTGAAAAAGGTCCATTCATCGAATGCCTCAACTGCCTGGACATTTTGTGCTATCACCTTGGTTCCAGTGAGAGCCTGTGCACATGCATTTTCATAAAACTGATGAAGATCAAAACTCTCTAGGGGTTCTTCACTTATGTCCACGCATCCCCCTTCCAAACGTGAGCCATCTAGTTTAAACCTGAAGAGCCCCTAAATGATGCCGGGCCAGGTCTCAAAGCACAGATGTTCTCGCCGACAATGCATTACAGTGGACTGATCTGGAGATCTGCATACTCTACAGAGCTTGCCTTGGGGCTGGTGAGATTGCATTTGGACATTTTGAGACAGTGCATGATCAAGAAGATTAATCAGAGTTCTCATACAATTGTCATCACTCTGTATAGTGTGTGCAGTGCTGATTCGACTACACTCACCTGGCTCTATTGGAGAGCCAACATCCACTTCATCAACCTCGTGGGATGTCTGAACATGAGCAGTGACATGTCTTGAAGTAGTATGACGCTTTGACTTTGTCGACATCTGCTCTTTCAACTCTGTTTGGTACCGGTCAAGATGTTCTTGTATCTCCTGTGCAGTCCATTTTTCTGGAGCTTTGAAACGGAACACTGAAGCTAGAGTGGAGTCAGGGCAGTACTTCACGAACATCATGGCACATGGCATTCTTGACACGGATCCTCCATTCGTCTTCCAAGTCTCTTTAATGCTTCCTCCGCAAGATCCGCTGCTTTATTCAACCGCACCCAATACTCAACAGGACCTTCTCCTGCTAATGGAACAGAAGTCAGCCAAGGGCATACATGAATAATTGACATCACTAAAATGTTGTTTCAGAATGTCCATGATAACCTTTTTGAAACGCGAAAATTATCATGATATTATCTGTCATAAATGTTATTAACGCTGTCAAAAACAGTAGCATTTAACACTAGTACACACGTCTGTCTCCTTTAAAGTGTTTATAGTGTATATAATGAGTTGTATGTGTAGGAGTTATTATAACCCCCCCCACACACACACACACACAATTTTCAAAGCCTGGGTACGGCCCTGATCAGCTCCTCCCATTCACGTACACCAAGCTTGTCTGATGCATCACCGCGGTACACTGGGGGCTCTTTTGCTTCACTCTGCATGACCAACCTCACTCCAGTCAGGTTAAGTGAAGGTATTTCTGAGAATGTCTTGCTGGTGCCTAACCCTTGTGTTTGTGCACCTATATTCTCTCCTTCCCCAAAACTAGCCTCCCTTTGAGATGCTAACATTGTCTGACCAACTTGTTGAGCGATATGTGCTATCAACCCTTGCCAGTTTGGATAATTTATGTCTGGAACAGCTAAGGGCAAAGTGTCAGCTGTTGGATTGGGAACATTATCAATTACACGTGTGGAGCACAACACATGAGGCCTTCTGTTCACTCTACTCTCCCTTTCAATTGGAGCGACTGGAGTTTCACCAAAAATTTTCCCCCTACCAAGACCCAACCCAGTCATTGTTTCATCAAATTCATCTCCGTTTAAACTAAATGCCATGTTCAGTTTCATACACTAAATAAATCCAACAGAAATTAAATGTCCAAATAGAATAAACTCTATCAGAAAGTATCAGTCCGAGAATAATAATCACTTAATGAGGAAATGCTCCCGTCAGTGTGAAACTGTAAAATGTCTTTATGTACCCTCACAGTTCTTCACTCACAAAACCGTGAACCTCAAAGCAGCGTCCCTCGGTGACCCAACTGACGTAGATCCTGAAGCAAATCTTGATCCGGGTCACGGCACCAATGTAACCGGTCTGTTGCTGACCGCTGTTACCATCATCTGCGTTGTGTGTAAGAAGACCCAGGACACTTTCACTTCTGTTCACCAAAAGGGGATTTATTGACAGCCACGCCCAGCATTAACTTCACTCCATCTCTCCCCAGCATATACAATGCGAACTCACTTTGTGCAACAATTGAGACCCTGAAACATTGTAGTATTAACACAGTACAAGAATATAAAAAGAAGAAAACAAACAATAAGAGTGAAATACCTGTGGATTAACATGAATAGAGTTCATATCTCTCTTTCTTGGGCATTCCATAAAGACATTCCTGTATGATATAATATTTGTTAGCTAATTAATGACTCAAAACGGCCCACACGATAACTTCACATTCTTAATCCACTCGCGCATTAAACTTATAACAGAACACTGCATATAGTCTCAGTACCATTTACAATATAATATTTAGTCGATTTATACACTTTGCAAACTTAATTCACTTATAAAATGAAGAGCTCTGACAAACGCTTACCTCTCCCCAGCATATACAATGCGAACTGAAGAGAAGCGCGCACTCACTTGAAAATGGCGTCAATAGAGCGCCAGGAGAAGTTTTCAAAATAAAAGTCTCTAAAACAGTGAACAGCAGAATCACAAATATTGCTCAAAGAAAAACAGAAATAAATCAATAATACAATAACAAATAAATCTGTAATACAATAAAAAGGATTTTAGTGAAAAAGCAATGTGTTACATTCAAACTGTATTCACTATAACTCGTTACACGTATCACACCAGTCCTCAGGTCCCTCAAAACTCATCTGTTTAGCTGTGCATTTATTAAATGAGCACCTGTGCGTCGTCCGAACTGATTGCGCTGTATTTTATGTATAATCATTTTCTATTTTTAACTGTTTTAAATTCATTATAAATTTTAAATTCCATGTTTTATTGTTATGATTATTTTGTTATGATTATTTTACTTCCTTTTATGTAAAGCACTTTGAATTACCATTGTGTATGAAATGTGCTATATAAATAAACTTGCCTTGCCTTCAAAATTCATAAAAGTTATATTAATACATAAGTTATATTATTATAATATATTTATATTATATAAAAAAAAACACTTGCTTTCTAATCTTTTTGTATTCTATCTGTTTTCTTTTCATTTATTTTACAATTAACAAAAGCAAAAAAGACCTCTAACACAAGCTTGCTCTATTCTTTTTCTATTCTATCTGTTTTCTTTTTATTTATTATATTATTT
>NW_015664305.1:5995-8968 GCF_001515625.1 Sinocyclocheilus rhinocerous | reverse complement strand
GACAGTGCACGATCAAGAAGATTAATCAGAGTTCTCATACAATTGTCGTCACCTTGTATAGTGTGTGCAGTGCTGACTCTGCTACACTCACCTGGCTCTATTGGAGAGCCAACATCCGCTTCATCATCTTCGTGGGATGTCTGAACATGAGCGGTGACATGCCTTGTAGCAGTAAGACGTTTTGGCTTAATTGACATCTGCTCTTTTAACTCTGTCTGGTACCGATCAAGCTGCTCTTGGATCTCCTGTGCGGTCCATTTTTCTGGAGCTTTGAAACGAAACACTGAAGCTAGAGTGGAGTCAGGGCAGTACTTCACGAACATCATGGCCGCTTCTTGACATGGATCCTCCATTCGTCGTCCAAGCCTCTTTTAAAGCTTCCTCCGCAAGATCCACTGCTTTATTCAGCCGCACCCAGTATTCAACGGGATCTTCTCCTGCTAATGGAACAGTGCCATAGAAGTCAGCCAAAGGCATACATGAGTAATTAACATCACTAAAATGCTGTTTCAGGATGTCTATGATAACCTTTGGGTTCTCAACTGGGTTTAAAGCTGAATTACAACGGAGAGTGACTCTAACGACATCCTTCGCTTTACCCATCAATCTGCTTAAAATCTCTTGATGCTGCTCTGCTAATGGTATTCCTCTCTTTCTCAGATACATGTCCATCAGCTCCTCCCATTCACGTACACCAAGCTTGTCTGATGCATCACCGCGGTACACTGGGGGCTCTTTTGCTTCACTCTGCATGACCAACCTCACTCCAGTCAAGTAAAGTGAAAGTATTTCTGAGAATGTCTTGCTGGTACCTAACCCTTGTGTCTGTGCACCTCTATTCTCTTCTTTACCATAACTAGCCTCTTTTTGAGATGCTAAAATAGTCTGCCCCACTTGTTGAGCAATGTGTGCTATCAACCCTTGCCAGTTTGGATAATTTATGTCTGGAACAGCTAAGGGCAAAGTGTCAGCTGTTGGATTGAGAACATTATCAATTACACGTGTGTAGCACAACACATGAGTCATTCTGTTCACTCTACTCTCCCTTTCAATTGGAGCGACTGGAGTTCCACCAAAACTTTTCCCCCTACCAAGACCCAACCCAGTCATTGTTTCATCAAATTCATCTCCGTTTAAACTAAATGCCATGTTCAGTTTCATACACAAAATAAATCCAACAGAAGATAAATGTCCAAATAGAATAAACTATATCAGAAAGTATCAGTCCGAGAATAATAATCACTTAATGAGGAAATGCACCAGTCAATATGACAAATCCCAAATGTTTTTTGGACTCTCAGAGTTCTTCACTCACAAAACCGTGAACCTCAAAGCAGCGTCCTTCGGTGACCCAACTGACGTAGATCCTGAAGCAAATCTTCATCCGAGTCATGGCACCAATGTAACCGGTCCATTGCTGACAACTGCTACCATCATCTGCGTTGTGTGTAAGAAGGCCCAGGACACTTTCACTTCTGTTCATCAAAAGGGGATTTATTGGCAGCCACGCCCAGCAACTTCACTCCATCTGTGGATTAACATGAATAAAGTTCATATCTCTCTCTCTCATGGTCATTCTATAAAGACATTCCTGTATGATATAATATTTGTTAGCTAATTAATGACTCAAAACCATGCCAATAACATATCATACGCCCACACGATATAACTTCATATTCTTTATCCACTCGTGCATAAAATTTATAACAGAACACTGCATATAGTCTCAGTACCATTTAAAATAAAATATTCAGTCGATTTATTCACTTTCTTCTTCTTCTTCTTCTTTCTTTTACTGGCAACCACACTTTGTTAAGTTAGCGTATTACTGCGCATTACAGTAATGCGCATTACTGCCATCAGCTTGGATCAGAAACATTTCCTCTACCTCTTAACATTTTGCACTTTGTAAAACTGTTTCATACAGCTCTTATTTGCATTGCATATGCATCGTTCTAATATGTTAGAGCTTTTATGCATAACTAGAGCATGTAAGATCTTCCATGCACAGAAAGAGAATGTTTGTGTTTCTAAGCAATACAAAGCATGCATATCCAGTAAAGCTTCAATACAAAGCATGAATATGTTGTAAAACTTCTTCTGTAAATTACAGAAACTAACCATTTCACAAAATTACAAGCAAAAACTGTAAAAATACAGAATAGACTTACAGAATAGACTACGATCAAAATTTATTAAATTACAGTATATTACTGTTGATAATTTGTTTTTAAACTATTGAAAAACAGATAAATTATGTCAAATTACATAGAAAAACAACCAAGATTCAGGTTGATCGCCATGAATTTAATGTTTTAATGAGTTATTTTATAAAACTGCTCTGTCCATCTATAGTAATTTACTTTTAAAGTCCAGTTTTTCCATGTACAATAACTAAGAAATAATTTATAGTAAGCACATTACAGTAAGCACATATTTAAAAAAAAAAGTTTGTATATTTACAGGATTAATCCTTCTTTTTACAGAAACAATTTCACAACTTCAACCAATCTCTGTAAATTAAAAGGTATTTAGAAGTTATTTTATTTCTACCTAGAATAATATCATTAAAATACAACTATTATTAATTACAATAACAAAGAAATGTATAAAAATGTAGTAAACTCGTAATACAAAGACAAATGTCTGTAGATATACATTTTAATATTACAGTTTAAAATGTTTGGACAGTAGAGAAATGAGCATAGTACTTAGAAATATATAAAAAAAAATAGCAACATAAAAAAATTGACAATGTATTCTGTACTTATTAAAGGAGCCTGCACATTCACAGTATTAGTCATTGTACATTTACATTACATTTACATTTAGTTATTTAGCAGACGCTTTTGTCCAAAGCGCCTTATAAAAGCAGTCAAAACTAACAAAAGAGCAACAATATATAAGTGCAAATGACAAGTCTTGGTTAGCCTAACGCAGTACACGTAGCAAGGTATATCTATATATATATAT
>NW_015664305.1:3444-5174 GCF_001515625.1 Sinocyclocheilus rhinocerous | reverse complement strand
AACTCCGACTGGATTCGTCTGAAAGAAGAAAGTCATATACATCTAGGATGACTTGAGGGTGAGTAAATCATGGGGTCATTTTCATTTTTGTGTGAACTATCCCTTTAATGGGTCATGTGTTCATGAAAAAAATTTCATTTTTAGACATTTCTTGAAAATGGGCAGATTTATTACAATTATTACAACAGCAACAAACAATCAAAGTAAAGGTCTGTGAAAGTGAATTTGTACCTCTTGAGGTGTGTGAGGTGTGTGACGTGCACTCTCTTCAGCTCGTTAAAGACCACACGCATTGCCACATACTGGATTACTTGCAGAGGCTTGGTAGTACATGCTGAAAGGTCTGCCAAGAGAGCAGTACAATAGTCCAGTCTGGAGAGAACAAGAGCTTGGACAAGGAGTTCTGTTCTGCAGGATCGGGCCAGTGCAATGATCTGGAAGTGCAAAACATGAGCAGTTCTGTCTTGGCAAGGTTGAGTTGATGGTCATTCAACATCCAGCAAGACATTTCTGTCCAGGAGGCAGAGATGCGAGCAGTGACCGTCGGAACATCCAGCTGGAATGAAAGGGAGAGATGTATGTCATTACAATAGCAGTAATATGAAAACCATGTTTCTGAATGACAGACCCATTGTTATGATATGTACATGGAGAGGAGAACTGTTCCAAACACTGAGGCACACCAGTAACAAGATGTTGCGACTTGGAAACCTCACCCTCCAAGACACCCTGAAGGACCTACCTGAGAGTTAAGACTTGAACCACTGGAGTGCATTTTCTGAGACACGCTTTGTCAAGAGGGTTGACAGGACAATCAGGTGGATAACTGTGCCAAAAACCGCAGACAGATCCAGCAAAATGAGTACAGATGACTTATGGCGCTTTTCCACTGCATGGTACTGCACGGTACGGCTCGGTACGGCTCACTTTTGGGGGGTTTTCCACTGGGTACAGTACCTGGTACCTGGTACTTTTTTTAGTACCACCTCGGTTGGGGTTCCAAGCGAACCGTACCTTCCTGAGACACGCTTTGTCAAGAGGGTTGACAGGACAATCAGGTGGATAACTGTGCCAAAAGCCGCAGACAGATCCAGCAAAATGAGTACAGATGACTTAGAAGCTTCTCTTGCAAGTCACAGAGCTTTAATAACCAAGAGCAGGGCAGTCTCAGTTCAGTGGCCACTTTTAAAACCAGACTAGTTACTGTCCAGGAGGTTGTTCTGTGTGAGAAAGCAGAGGTTGAACATGACTCATTCATTTTTATTAAATGAATGCAATTGTCTGATGAAGTGTTTTATTGATATTGTTTGTTTCATATGAAAAAATAACACTTAAAGGAGAAATTATTTTTAACTCTAGGCCCAAATTACATGCTTTCATGGTCCCAGTTAACCCAAAAATGAATGTAAACATTCAAAAATTTTCACTATCAATAACGATACCTCGGCTTCGATACTGGTTCCTGAATTTTTCAAACTCTTAAACCCCTTGATGCCTTGCCACAAGCCAATCACCAGCCCTTGATTTGGGCACATCAAGCATTCTGCATGCGTACTGTTTCACTGACATTGAAGTATTAAATTTGGTATCGAACAACAAGACATTTTTTTAAACTCAATGGTTTCGAGGCAATTCTGTGAAAATTCACTTATGTTTTACTCACCCTCATGCCTTCCAAGATGTTTTTCTTTCCTCTGCAGGTCACTTTTGGAGGTGTTTTTTTTTTTTTT
>NW_015664305.1:0-2973 GCF_001515625.1 Sinocyclocheilus rhinocerous | reverse complement strand
ACGTCGGTCCTGGAGTGCCGATGTCCTGCAGAGTTTAGCTCTAACCCAAATCAAACACACCTTGAACAAGCTAATTAATGTCTTCAGGATTACTAAGGCTACAGGCAGGTGAGGTTTTTTTCAGGGTTGGAGCTAAACTCTGCTGGGCATCGGCACTCCAGGACCAACGTTGCCTACCCCTGGCCTACTGAATTCACTCTCAAACACTGTTTTGATATAGTTAGCCACGTTCAGCGTTTCAAAATGACCCGCCGTTTAAGAGTTTGTGATGGATGGATGCACTTTTTTGAGCTTCAAACTCATGGCAGCCATTCACTGCCATTATAAAGCCTGGAAGAGCCAGGATGTTTATTGAAATAACTCCGAATGTGTTTGTCTGAAAGAAGAAAGTCATATACACAAAGTTAGCCACGTTTAGCGTTTCAAAATGACCCGCCGTTTAAGAGTTTGAAAAACTGGCTGGTACTTCCAGATGAGCAAAGACTTTATATAACGTTACACTTGAACGAACTTTGATATGAATAACAAGTTTACTAAAGCTTGTTTTGAGTCTTTTGAGGTCAACTGGAATTTCTTACAAACATGCTGCAGTTTTTAGTGTTTTGCCCTTCAGCTATCGATGCCAGATATCTGACTGAACACCATTTAGAAATGCTAATTTTAGCTTCGAAACTGCACTTAACAACAAATATGCAGCCACACTATATAAAATATGTTGTATGAAAGACACCTCAGTCGGCTGGCATGATGTCTGCAGAAGTATCATCAGAATTTGTTGAAGTTGGCGAAACATGCTCACTGAAGAAAGAGCCCGTTATTATTTCACACATTTCCGAATGGATAGCCTGAAATAAATTAAAATAATTTGCGCGCCGTTCCATCGTTTCTAAGCAAAAATAAATGAACTTTTCCACAACATTCTAATTTATTGAGATGTACCTGTATGCATATCCATTATAGCTTCAATACAAGGCATGCATATGCTGTAAAACCTTTTTTTTCAGCCAGAGTTCATACATGCAAAGCTAGAAGTACAGCTTGCACTTTGTAAAACTGTTTTATAAAGCTCTTATTGGCCTTTGTTGGAAACTCAGAAGCGAAGACCAGGAGACTCTTGGGTATCTTCAGCAGGACTCTTTTTTGAGAACGCACTGCGTGGCGCTGCAGTCATCAAAAGTCTGACTAAGGCAGGCATACATTGTATTTTATAGGCATTCAGTGGGCAGGTGTCAACCTAACACCTAGCCTCAGAAGTGACCACTTAAACAAAACATCTAAAGACAATAATAAAGGAAATCAACCCCCGACTGTGAGCTTCAGCAAACCTACTCCCTAAAGATAACAGTACCCAAATGGTTTAAGCTGCACCTGGCCATGAGAACTAAAGATGTGTAAACATTCACATGTAGTTAACTCTCAGTATGAAGATCAGAGACTTGCAGAACCCCCTCACTGGAAACTATATTGAATTTAATCAGTAAAGAGATGACATCATGTTTACCTTGAATGCCTAATACAATGTAGATCACCTTTTTATATGATGTTAAGTCAGGATGTAGGAGACAGATTCTTAAATTTGTAATCCCACACATTGCATATGCATGGTTCTAATATGTTAGAGCGTTAATAGATAACTAGAACATGTTAGATCTTCCATGCATTAGAACATGTAAGATTTTAGCAATCTAGATTCTAAAAAGATTCAAAAAAAAAAAGTTCTAAGCAATATAAAGCATGCATATGCTGTAAAACATCTTTTTCAACCAGAGTTAGTTCGTGCATGCAATGTTAGAAGTACTGCTCTTATTTGCATTGCTTATGCATGGTTCGAATATGTTAAAACTTTTATGCATAACTAGAACATATGAGATTTTACATGCACAGAAAGAGAATGTTAGTGTTTCTAAGCAATACAAAGCATGCATATGCAGCATCAATACAAAGCACGCATATGGTGTAAAACTTCTTTTTGAGCGAGAGTTAGTTCATGCATGCAATGATAGAAGTACATGGAGCACTTTCAAAAAGTTTTTCTTACATTTGCAACAAGTTCTTATTTGCCATGCATATACACATTTCTAATGTGTTAGAGCTTTCATGCATAACTAGAATCTGTAAGCGATTCTATGCACAGAAAGGGAATATCAGTGTTTCTATACAATACAAAGCATTCATACGCTGTAAAACCTCTTTTTGAGCCAGAGTTAGTTAATGCATGCAATGTTGGAAGTAGAGCTTGCACTTTGTAAAACTGTTTCATCACTGTGGAAACATGGTTCTAAAATGTTAAATCTTTTATGCCTGACTAGAACATGTTAGATTTTTTTATGCACAGAAAGAGAATGTTAGTGTTTCTAAGCAATACAAAGCATGCATATGCACTATAGATTACTTACAAAGCATGCATACGTTGTGAAACTTCTTTTTAGGCCACAGTTAGTTCTTGCATGCAATGTTAGAAGTACAGCTTGCACTTTTTTTAATTGTTTAAACTAGAAAATGTAAGATCTTCCAAGCACAAAAAGAGAGTGATAGTGTTTCTAAGCAATAAAAATCATGCATATGCAGTATAGCTATAATACAAAGCGTGCATATGCTGTAAAACTTCTTTTAGAGCCAGAGTTAGTTCGAGCAGGCAATGTTAGAAGTACAACTTGCACTTTGTAAAAATGTTTCATGCAATTCTTTTTGGCATTGCATATGCAAGGTTCTAATATTTTAGAGCGTTTATGCATAACTAGAAAATGTAAGATCTTCCAAGCACAAAAAGAGAGTGATAGTGTTTCTAAGCAATAAAAATCATGCATATGCAGTATAGCTATAATACAAAGCGTGCATATGCTGTAAAACTTCTTTTAGAGCCAGAGTTAGTTCGAGCAGGCAATGTTAGAAGTACAGCTTGCACTTTGTAAAAATGTTTCATGCAATTCTTTTTGGCATTGCATATGCAAGGTTCTAATATTTTAGAGCGTT
>NW_015664304.1:0-2578 GCF_001515625.1 Sinocyclocheilus rhinocerous | reverse complement strand
TTAAAGGGTTAGTTCACCCAAAAATGAAAATTAGCCTGTGATTTAGTCACTCTCGTGGCATCCTAGGTGTATATGACTTTCTTCTTTCAGACGAATCCAATCGGAGTTATACTAAAAATTGTCCTGGCTCTTCTAAGCTCTATCATTGCTGTGGGTGGGTTTTTATGTTCAACAATCTAAAACACGTCAAATAAAGCACGCGCATCCACAATAAAACGTGCCTCACACGGCTCCGGGGCGTGAATAAAGGCCTCCTGCAGCGAATCCATGCATTTTTGTAAGAAAAATATCCGTATATTTCAAAAGTAATAAACACTTTTCTCTCACTTCTGCTGACTGTCGTACGTGGAAGCTGTTCCGGCGGATGATGTAGGACGTATGCGCAGCGCGCGCGCCTCTGAGATATGCTAGTCTCGCGAGTTTGTTTACAGGAGCAAAGGAAGCAAAGTTTCCTTACTTTAGCAAAGGAAAACCAGTCTCCTCTTGGCTTATATCGAAATCCTCCAACATTTTTCTTTACAAATCCTTGGTTTGTACTTCTAATTCGTGACCGGCGTTTTTTGTTCTCTCTCTTTGCGTTCGTCTCTAATCACGCAACGCCGACATCCTACGTCATCCGCCAGAACGGCTTCCGCGTACCACAGTTAGATGAAGTGAGAGAAAAGTGTTTATGTTTGAAATATGGACATTTTTCTTACAAAAATGTATGGATTCACTACAGGAGGCCTTTATTCACCCCCCGGAGCCATGTGAGGCACGTTTTATTATGGATGTGCACGCTTTATTTAACGTGTTTTGGACTGTTGAACAGAAACACCTACCCACTGCAATGACAGAGCTTAGAAGAGCCAGGACAATTTTTAATATAACTCCGATTGGATTCGTCTGAAAGAAGAAAGTCATATACACCTAGGATGCCTTGATGGTGAATAAATCACAGGCTAATTTTCATTTTTGGGCGAACTAACCCTTTAACAATTATTTTCATTGAAGTAATGGAAAAAAACAGCACTTTGGCAAAATTATGGATTAGTAAATGTGTTCAAGAGTTTGCTGGCTGTCGTGTGCATTAGTTAAAACTGTAACAGTTGTTTTTAGTTTTTTGATTGTTTCCACCTCATTTCAGTTGTTTAGCTACCTCGTTTGAGAACCACTGCTTTATGTTCATCATATAATTCAAAAGTAAGTGAAGGAACGTAACAGAAGCAGCCCCCGGCAGCGGGGGACTTGAGCTGCTCTTTTACTGCTCCTGCCACTCTAACCCACTGTGAGGTGAAAACACTTCCTGGTTTATTTACACAAGGCTGTCCAGGCCTGGCAGTTGGCGATCTCTGACAAATGTGCGAATCTCAGGATGAGCCAGAGGAGGGTGAGAAAAGATTGTTAGGAATGCTGGACATGCTTTTGCTCAGCCCCACAAAGACACACACACACACACACACCGCCATGCTTGGCAATCCTGGGCAGTGTGCTGATAAGAGCAAAGGGTTAAATCGTGATTTACGCACACAGTGATTTGTTGCCATCTCGGGTTGGACGGGCCGAGCGCCACACAGACCCAGGGAGCTCTTATCTGAGAAAGCTGGAGTTTTTCTCAGCTCTGGTCTTGCCCCGTGCAGTGAATCAGAGCTGAAGTGAGCAGACGCCGAGGAATGAGTGCAGAAGGGAGAGTGAGTTCACAAATCACCCTAGAAATACCGTCTCTGTTTCCCCCCCAACGTATTCATGGCATGATGGGATTGTCCTGGGGTATCTGGTGACACATACCTGCCATTGTACAGACCCCTGGCACCGTACTGCTGTTCAATATTTATAGACGCCAAACGCTCTCAAATATCAAATAGTTAAACAGCTGCGGACAATTTCAAAACTGGCTGCCCGTTTTGGGAAGTGCACAAGCCGCAGGGATAGTTGCCTGTGTAAAAGAGTTCATTTTCTTCATCACTCTCTTTATATTGGGTAATTAATTGATTTTAAAGAGTGATGTCGTACTTGTTTCCATGCAGTGAAGTTCAGGGTGTCTAAATGGCCACTGAGGAGGAAAATTTAGCGATAAACCACAGTGATACACAATAAAACGAATCCAAACTGACCCCAGATTAGTAGAAAAAGGTTATGATGTGTTGGCATCATGCGGTGAGCTGATGAAAAATGGCTGTCACATCCCCAGCCTGGCATCAGCAGCTCCCTCGTGAGAACTTCCCCTCAGGTGAGAAATTAAAGTGGATATTATCTGTGCAGCGGCCCAGCAGCAGATCAGTATGAGGCCAGGATCCATTTTGGTCCCTGCACACAGGAAACGCTGGGTTGACATTATTTTCAGGGCGGCCATACTCGCCCTCTGTTAGTGATGTGCTTTTCATTCACCTACTCAAGGGCAAGGTCAAACTGACTGAGGTCGTTCCGCTTCTACAGAGGTGTAAAGGAATTGTGAAGAAATACAGCATGTGGAGAATTGCAGTGTTGAATGATTTCAGATGTGAGCGTTCATGAGAATACCTGTGGTTGCTGAATTGTTAGTATTTTATATAGGTAATATATATAAGAAGGTGATATATGTATGTATGTATGTATATAT
>NW_015664303.1:0-515 GCF_001515625.1 Sinocyclocheilus rhinocerous | reverse complement strand
CTTAATGAAGCTGTTTTTGCTGCATAATCTTCTATCCAATCAGCAGTAAAGCCAAGGAAAGCTAGGAAAGTCATCATCTGTCCTACTGTTTGAGGCAGTGGTGTTTTACTTATGCCTTCCAATTGAGCTGGAGCTATAGCTCGTGTGCCAAATGCAATCAATCGTCCTAAGTATTCAACTTGAGGCTGGCAATATTGTATTTTGGTCTTGGATACTTTGTGACCTCCTTGTGCTAATTTCGTTAGGACCTTAATAGAATCTCTGTGGCATTGTTCTAGTGATGTAGAACAAATAATCAAATCATCTACATACTGTAAAAGAGTACTGTCTATCATAAGATCCTCTAAATCAGCTTTAAGGATTTTATTAAATAAATGTGGCGAATGTTTAAACCCTTGAGGAATTCTGGTGTAGGTATACTGTTTACCCGCATATGTAAATGCAAATAAATATCTCCTTTATTCTGCTAATGCAGTGATCTTCACTATTTTTTTCACGAGAGCCGCACTTATAGG
>NW_015664302.1:987-1578 GCF_001515625.1 Sinocyclocheilus rhinocerous | reverse complement strand
CAGTACGCTTACCCTTCTGATTTCTGACGATCGTGCTGTAGGTCGAGCAACCTCTCGTTGAGAGCTGGGTGTTGTGCTCCCTCAGCTAAGGTAACTTACTGCTACTAAAAATCCACATAAGTGGTAAGTGTGCACGTTATGCTTTGCGCACTTTCTAAAAGTGCGCAAAGCAAAGCACACGAGCCTCCTCTCGTTTGAGAACTGGGGGTGTTGTTCCTTCAGCTAAATAACTGCTAGCTGTTCCTCCATTGGAACATGCTGTAGGTTGAGCCCCCTCTCGACTGAGAGCTGGGTATTTGCTCCCTCAGCTAGAGATTTACTGCTAGCCACTCCAGCATTATACCTTAGATCGAGTTGATGACTTCTCAAACATAGTGTTTTGGGATGCACCATTTCCATCTATGGGCTGCTCTTTCAGAGTGCCACGAGGGCCCCTTAGAACGTTATTTTTAAATCCATGTTATGGTAAGTGTGCACGTGAGTTTTTGTATACCTTCTAAAAACCACACTGTGGTAAGTTTGCCCGCTAGTTCTCTTCATTCTTTCTAAAATCCTGTATGGTGAGGGCTTCGCGCGGCAGCTTCGTGCCCT
>NW_015664302.1:0-153 GCF_001515625.1 Sinocyclocheilus rhinocerous | reverse complement strand
CACGGGTCACGACGAGGCGTTCCCCATAGCGACCCCTAGAGGATGCAATGTATCGTTCCCTACTCAGGGAACCATGGTTTCATACGTAACCTGAGACGTTTTATTTTATTTTAACCTAAAGGCATGTTGTGTGTCACCGCAGTTAAATCGGTG
>NW_015664301.1:0-1031 GCF_001515625.1 Sinocyclocheilus rhinocerous | reverse complement strand
TAGCCAGAGTCGAACCAGCGACCTAAGGATTGCCAACACTCCTACTTACAGGCCTCCACTCTACCAGCTGAGCTATCGAAGGCATGGTATGACAGTCAGAACCTTAACCTATAAGGGTTCCGTAGCTCTGCTGCTGGCCAAATATCACTTCTGGTGCAGGAAGAATGCTGATGGCCAAAAATCACTTCTGGTGCAGGAAGACGTGCTGGCTTTTTGAGATGGGAAGCAAAAATGAGCCCACTTTCCCATACCGGGAGTCGAACACGGGCCGCCTGGGTGAAAACCAGGAATCCTAACCGCTAGACCATATGGGAACTGCCTTGAACTGGCCACAGGCTTGTGGGACACTTTCCATACGTGTGGCCAGTGTGGGGGCAGAGTTTTGGAGTGGCCAATGGCTTTTGTTGTGTGACTTAACAATGTGAGAATAATTTAGCAAAACAACAATTATCCGAAGGGATAGTTTACTGAATTAAATCGTGTTGCATGCATTCAAGGGATCTGTTGTTTGACTCGCCCAAGGGATTCAGATTTTTATGGCAGATTCCTGTGATTGCTGAATAGATACCTCCAAATGATAATTAAAGTCTTGCCCAGGTGAAAATACTCACGTCATACATTTGAAAACACGCATGGTAACCGTTATCTAGAGGAAAAACTGCCTATAGTCGGTGTGTCAAGTTACAAAAATGACAAATTGTGAGATTAACAATGAAAGTGAGATAAATTTTTAATCGGATAAGTTGCTGATTATTTGCTCGTTCAGTTTCATTTAGTTAACAACTCATTCTCAATGTCCAGGTGGCAGTTAGGAATAAGGCTACAAAATGGCAAGCCCATGACATCAAAACCACATGGCATAACACCCTTCAAAGTAGTGAAGCAGTTACAGAGTAGCAATGAAGTTGTTCATTCAAGAATCAAATGACAGCCAGTGAGGAGTTTATTTCCACGTTAATCGCTGAGCTTGTTGGAGTGCTTGTGGAACGAATGGCTGTCACGAAGCATGTGCGCGTCTCCCATAGACATTG
>NW_015664300.1:0-1584 GCF_001515625.1 Sinocyclocheilus rhinocerous | reverse complement strand
ACTTTTGCCACTCACAGATATGTAACATTGGATCATTTTTCTCAAATAAATGGCAAAGAAAATATGTTGTCTCATTTGCTTGTTTGGGTTATCTTTGTCTGCTTTCAGGCCTTGTGTGAAATTTTGATTATGTTTTGAGTCATATTTATGCAGAAATATAGACAATTCTAAAGGGTTCACAAACTTTCAAGCAGCACTCCATCTGAAAGTACGTGATGATGATTTCCTGCTGATTACAGAACCGGCTTTACTAACAAAATGTGCATAACAATCACATTCGATTAATCGTGCAGCCCTACACTGAATGGTGCTACACTATATATATCTCGTTTTTCTCTTTTTTAACACACTGAATGGTGATACACTATCTCGTTTTTGTTTTTAGAAGGCATCCAAGCAAAAGAGAATGACTCCCTGTCACAATTAGTGTAATTAAAGTAAAAACTTATGTCAAAAAGCTTTTCTTGTGCTTTTTTTTTTCTTTTCTTATTTGCCAGATGCTGTGATGACCAACTTCCCGGCAGCAACAGAGTTGGACTTGAGGAATGCAGTTGGGAAGCATTTTAAACAAGAAATAAAACCAATAATTAATAATTTCCTTTAAGTTTACTGTTGGTTGTTTTATTTGTTAAAATAAGTAAACCAACAAAAGGGTTAATCTTTTTTTATGTTGTCATTTACCCGTAATGTTTTAATGTTAAGTGTGATAACATGCTCTTGATTTGAATTAGATTTTTATTTTTATTTTTTAATATTTAATTTTTTCATTTTTATATTTTTATTATCTCCTATTTTATTATCTAATTATCTCCTTATTTCCTGATTTTTTAATCATAATTTTTATAATTAAGTGTATTGCGTTTATAAAAGGGGTCATATGATGCGATTTCAATTTTTCCTTTTCTTTAGTGTAGCTATTTGTGCTATGTATGTATATGTATAAGATCTGCAGAGTTACAAAGCTCAAAGTCTCCCACAAAAGGATTTATTCTATCTAAAAGAGAAGGCTGATCTAGACCAGGCTAAAACGCCTCATTCAAACACGCCCCCACATCTCTATGTCACGATGTGGAAATATTTGCTAATGCCGCCCAAATGTTCACGCAAAGAAAGAAGGCGTGGTTTCAGTAACCGCAGTAGTGTTGATGCAGTCATGTCAGGGAGAAGCTGTGTGTTTCTGTGCGAAAGCAAAAGCATTTTATTTGGCCTTCCAAAAGTATAGATACAATGAGGAATCATTGGTTAAGATTTATTTACAGCAGAAGAGCACAACCCAGATGTTTGAATTTGTGCAATGCATTTTATGGACGACAGTTTTGTGAACCTAGGAGAGTAGACTACAAGGCTGGCTGTGCAAAGGCTATTTCTAAAAAAAAATGGGTCAATTCCGACTTTGCTATGACAATCTGGCGCTTATTCTGAATCAGTGTGTGTGTGCGTGAGAGAGAGAGACAGGGACACATTACAGTGGAGTCAGCTTTCTTAATCACGGCTTGTGTACTGCAAATACATACAAGCATCATCATTGTGTCTGTCACACGACTCTGCTCCGCTTTCGGGCTTGAACTGATGGTAAAACTAAGG
>NW_015664299.1:0-1558 GCF_001515625.1 Sinocyclocheilus rhinocerous | reverse complement strand
ATAATAGTCTGATATCATTCCAAAATAATTTGTAAAAATTAGCTGCGAGGCCATCAGGGCCAGGAGATTTGTTTAACTTAAGGTTTTGAACCGCTGAGTCAAGTTCTTCAATATGCAAGTCAGCATCACAACAATCTCTCCAATCATTGTCAATGTGGGGAATAAAAGGTATTATTTTATCAAAGAAATCATTACACTCTAATGGGGAGAAGTTGGAAGAATACAAGTCACTGTAGAATTGATAGATTTTCTTACTTATTAGAGTAGGATCTGTGCATTCAGCACCATTAATCATTAGTGAAAGGACTGAGTTACTCGATTGTCGTCTTTTTTCTAATCTGCAAAAGTAAGAAGTACTTTTTTCACCCTCTTCTATCCATTTAGCTTTAGAACGTATATATGCACCTTTAGCTTTCTTAATGTAAAAATTGTCCAGTTCTAATTGTAGAGAGACCCTTTTGCTTTTTTCAGTATCATTCAATACACTCTCACTACAACATTTGTTAATCTCATAAATAATATTATGTTCCTGTTGTCTCCTTACTTTGGCAAGTATTTTACTGTAATTAATAGATAATTCACGAATTTTAAATTTGAGGAACTCCCATCTGGCTTTATTAGAATTAAAGTTACTACTGTTCTTAATTTCCAGAATTAAATCTTTAACTTTATTACAGAATCTCTCATTATTAAGTAAATCAGAATTAAATTTCCAATATCCCTTAATCCTTGAAGTATTGTGATTTGGTTTGAATAATAGTGAAATAGCACAGTGGTCTGTCAAAGGTGCTGCCGAAATAGTGCAGTCTTTAACAAATAACAGTAGGTTATCTGAAATAAGCCAATAATCAATTCTTGATTTGCTGGAGGCATTGGGTCTTAACCAAGAGAACTGCCTGAGATTAGGATTGAGATATCTCCAGACATCTATCAGTTTAAGACTAGTGCAAAAGTGGGAGACCAAAGGATTTGGTCGAGAAGTAATGCTTTTGGGTGGATGTCTATCGTGTGTCTCATCCGGTACAACATTAAAATCTCCACCTACAACAATATTATCTGTAGCGTAGATTCTCTTTAAATCAGAGATTACAGAAGAAACCTCTTGAAATAAATTTTGATTCAGTTTAACATTATTGTGGTCATATACATTAACCAAAATAAAAAAAATATGTTCAATATCTAAAACAACCGCTAACCAATGTCCACTTAGATCAGCTCTGGAAGAGATTATTTTTCCTGGACAGTTGTTAAATAAAATTGCAGTACCTGCCGAGTGGGAGGAACCATGGCTGAGCAACATCTTATCTCCCCACTGACTAGACCAAAAAGCAGTATCCGTTATGACAGAGTGCGTTTCTTGTAGAAAAATACAGTGAGAACCATTACTTTTACAAAATAAGAACATTGCTTTTCTTTTAACCTTATTTTGAATGCCCCTAACATTCAGTGACATGAAAGAAGATGGCAACTTAACTGGAAACATAACAACAGTAAAAAAGAAAAGTACAAAATTTAAGGAAAAGTGCAAACACTTGTATGAGAAAGAACAACAAAAAAT
>NW_015664298.1:0-852 GCF_001515625.1 Sinocyclocheilus rhinocerous | reverse complement strand
TTAGGATGCTCTGTTTGTTGTGAAGTATCGGGTTAGTGTAGAACAGGCTTAAGGGTGTCTGTGCCAAAGACAATCCCATACACATGCAAACACCAACGGCATGCTTACTAGACCAAGCATCAGACACAACATGCACTTGTCTGAATGCTGCAAAAGCACATCGTGATTGTTAGCGTAGCGCAACTGCTTCATGCCAGCTGAGGTTTTCCTCAAGACACTAGCCCTGTCTTCTCCAGAAAGCCTCAATGACCTAAAGAAACAATTATACCGCTCGCTGGAGGAGGACCGACGGAGCATAATGAAATGTGATGAAACGTGTCCAGACAGCTTCTAATGATGTCACTGGTGAGAATGACACATAACGATTGGAATAATGCGAGAGGACTTTTACCACCACTGGCGCTGTAACTAAAAACGCCCTCTCTGACTCTCCACAAGAAACCTAGGCTATTTGTTTACTAAATAGATTCATCGGCACAGTGGGAAGCTAATGACAGGTTGAGAAGGTCCAATCAGTAACTGCTATTCATCTCATGTGATAATCACTAGATGGCAGAGTTCGTCAGAGTGATGCCTTTAAAAGCCCTGACATTAAACATTCTTGTCCCCAGAGCTTAGAAAGAGAAGCAATGTGAAGACTGTACCAACAGATAAATATCAACCAGCCAATACATCTCAAGCATATCACACATTTTTGCTTTTAGATCAGAACTGCTCTCAGCTATTTGGTAAGCAAAATGCATACTGTTATATAACTAAAGATACATCATGTTACAAAATATCCCAGTCTTGTTTGACAAAAAAAATTTTATACGGAAAATACACATGACCTGCCTAGTAATTGTGTAGTTA
>NW_015664297.1:732-1001 GCF_001515625.1 Sinocyclocheilus rhinocerous | reverse complement strand
TAATCGCATCCAAAATAAAAGTTTTTGTTTACATAACATATATGTTTTCGTCTTTATCTACTATAACAACCGTGTATTTAAAGGCACAATATGTAAGATTTTTTTAATAAAATGTCCAAAAACCACTAGAACAGTTTTATATATTTTGCTGACTTGTGTACTTACATTATCCCAAATGTTTCGAAGAATGTTTAAATCCAGAGAAATAAGCAATTTTAACTAGTGACACAGACCGTGTCTATAGTGTCATTCTGTCGCCTGCCAATGAC
>NW_015664297.1:245-604 GCF_001515625.1 Sinocyclocheilus rhinocerous | reverse complement strand
TACACAGGTGACGACCGCACAGAGTAGCATTATAACAGAACGTTCAAATGTATCTAGTATGATAAAACAGCGCTACTTACTTCCGCTGCTTTCCGGAAGGAGCGGAAGCGGTCAACTAGGGCTGTCGCGATTCGTCGATTTTATTAGACTATTCGATTTTTTACAATCCTCGACTTCATTTTGCTTGCGTCGACTAACCTGCAAAATACCGGAAGTGGCACATTTCACGGACGAGAATCCATAAAACACATTATTAGACCGTTTCCCAAGGCTACATGATATATTAAACCCATTTAAAAATCATAATTAAGCATAACTGTGAATTCACAAACGCTACGATTTAATTAAATAATTATATG
>NW_015664297.1:0-179 GCF_001515625.1 Sinocyclocheilus rhinocerous | reverse complement strand
CTAATACAGTATATGCGCTTTAATTATTTACATGCGTGTAGGTTAAGTACATGCGTCACACAGCGGCTCCGTTCACAGTAGTTCCACAGGAACTGTTATCATTTACATGTGTGGAGCATGTCAAACTCCATCTCTGCATGTTGTTGTGAGTTTGGGTTCATTATAACGTTCATCTGGGA
>NW_015664296.1:19721-20009 GCF_001515625.1 Sinocyclocheilus rhinocerous | reverse complement strand
TACAGTCTAATCTCTAATTGTCATACCATTCGAATTTCATACCAATAAATTCCCAAAAAGCAAACTAGTGCCATGCTCGAATTTCCCGCGAAAACCTACCCGTACCACTCAAATTAGAAAACATTATTATAAGATAACCCTTGTGAATCGGGCAAAAGTAAGGCGATAGTTTTGAAATAATTAATATCATAAGGAAAATATAATTAGATTTTCATAATGAATTTTTTTTCCTCAAACCTTGTCTGTGGTGTAAAAACACCCCTGGCCAAATGCCCCCAGAGGGCATCA
>NW_015664296.1:8149-19711 GCF_001515625.1 Sinocyclocheilus rhinocerous | reverse complement strand
TCAGATCCTTTCTTTTTCCCGCAGATGTAATCTATCTAGGTGGTTAAATAAAAATATTTGGACTTTATTTTTTTTTAAATGACCTCAATTTAGCACCAGCAAGCTCGTTAGCTAGACAGTTTGCATCAGCTAACATTTACTTATTTTCAGCATGGTTATGAATAAACATGTTTAGTTCACAAACAACTGACAGTTTTGACCTAAATATGATTTTCAGTTACAATAATTAATCCTAAAATTCAACATTAGTAAGTTACTTTTAGCAGCATTAGTCGCGCGCTCACAAGATCTCCCGGTTCTTACTTGTGAATTCAGTTCACTGGAGACTCGCACTAAACGGTTCATTTGAATCAGTGAGTTGTCGACTCGAGAACAGCTGCAATCGGATCATTCCAATTCGTGAATGAATCGTTTGGTGCGATTTGCGAACCGATTTAACGGGTTCATTGAAAAGAATCAGTTCGTTCATGAATCAGACACCGCTTCTGCGTCTCGGAGCACGTGATATTATAAGGAGTAACGATAAGTTTTATGAAATGTAGTGAAGTAAAAAGTACGATCTTGTGCTTTGGAATGTAGTGAAGTAAAAGTAAAAGTTACTCAAAATAAAACTACTCCAGTAAAGTACAGATACTTGAAAAAAAAACTACTTTGTTACTGTCCACCACTGAATAATACAGTCAAAAGAAATATCTGGTCATCCTTCATAACACAGTCGCTATTTACATCTTGCATCGTTTGTAAACTCTTGCGTTACCATTTGTATTACATTGCAAAGACCTCAGTTATCAGCACCACAATAGAAAACGAAACCATCGGTATGGAACAGTTAAGCGAACAGAGAACATGAGAACAGTTTGACACGATGGAAAAGAGCGGCTCCACCAGTCTTGAATGTTCTGTTACTGTATCATTCTGTATCGTCTTAGGAAACTCGAAGGCTCGCGCGTTTTCGAACAAGCTCCGTTTTCTTAAGTCCAAATAGAGCGCAAAACATAAGGAGTGAGAAATCTGTTAAACATGCTCATGCCTGATTTCTGTTTGATATGTGCACTTCATTGTTGTTCATACTGGTTAAATGTTACAGGATACTAATAAAAGAAACGGGGTATGATGATGTGTCATGGTGTAGTAGTGGTGTCCCATTTCTTAGGGGAATATTTTCACCCTACGCCTTGGCACTCTGTTGCAAGGGGCAAGGTGTAGAGGTAGGCAAAGGGATATGAAATAGAATTGGGATTGGGCCTTAGCCCTTAAGTAACGCTTAAGGGTTATTTTCTGCAACACCTCTAAGTTTAAGGGAAACCTAAGGGCAATCTTAAGGAAAAATGACACTTAAGGTACTTTATGCAACTGGGCACGAGAGCCCAACTAAAGCAAACACTGATCATCGTAATGGGGACTTAAAATTGTGATTTTTCTCCTTTGGTGATTTGTTTGTTAACATCAGGTGTCTTCAACAATGGTCAATCATTACTCAATTAATCACTTAATTATCTCATGGTGTTCATTTAACACTCTTATTTTAACACCTTAACACTCGTGAGTGTGGTCTCACATGTACATGTTTCTGCTGCTGTCTAATGAACACCAGATGATGCTCAAGAGCAGGTGGGGAGTGTGTGTTTTGCAAATATGATTTAGGCCTGAAGCAATATTCTCATTTTATTCAATATTTATATATTTAATATTTTATCCAATGACATTTTTTTTTACATTTATAGAGGGCATTTTCCCACTAATCTCATTAATACTTTCATTTTTAAATTATTACATTTGATCTATAAATTCAATTATTATAATGTGATTATCTATACGTTATCAAATTAAATCATTTACACTGAAAAATACAACTGCATTAAATAATATTATGAGATTCTTTTAAATATTTTTGAATATACAAACAAGAAATGATGGTGGAAATTATACTTTTCAACGAAATTAAAACGCCAGTAGTGAGCATTTAATGAGTGAGTCATTGAGTCTTTCATTCAAACGATTCGTTCAAACGGCAGATTCATCAGATGTTTATGTGTGGGCTAATGAAATTATTGTATTTTCGTATTGAACTGTTTATAGAACTATTAAACTGTCGTAATAACGTTATGTGATGTTGATTAACTAACTGTATTTTAAATATAAAAACTTTCCATTTTGAATTTTTACCTCAGGATGCTGAGTTTCTTAGTGTTGCACGTTTTGATTTCTCCCGGAGAGGCTGCGTGAGCTTCGCCTCAGCAGCGCAACCTTATACTGTCAATAGATGCATTATATACAGTAGCTATAGCCACTATTCGCCACTTACTCTAAATGTAATAAAATCAAAATAATAATTGCGTTTTGGTGTTTACGTAGTTATTTTTGGTTACTGATGTTTTAATCATGTTATTTGTCTGGCGTTAATGAAGCGTTAATGTTGAGCCCTGGAGTCTATGTGCCCCGAACGGCCCCGGCCCAATTTAAATCCTGGTCCCTGCATGCCAATGTTCATACTTTTCATCCTAAATAGTATAGGTGATAATAGAATAGATGTGTCCCAAAGTATAGTATGTGAAAAGAGTAAGTCCTCGGATGGTCTTCTATTTCCTGTAGATTTTTCAAGCGTGGATCCGTGCACACTCTAACAGCTAATATTGCCCACAACCCATTGCAGTTTGGAGGAGGATTAATACTGCCTTCACATGCTATCAGAAATTACATTGAGCTTATTGCATTCAAGTGCTTTGTTGTTGTGGCACCAGGTATATTCTTGCCCGTTTACTGGGAAAATTTTTATTGCCAACGTTATATTTAGTGTACCATGCATTGACAAATATTCACAATACTATCTAGATAGTCCTCTTGCTGATGATTCTGTAATGTTGGTCAAATGCAAGCTATTGTCACTGCGTACAAAACATACAATACACTTAAAATGATTATTATGTAAATATGCACTCTATTAATGGCAAGACAAAACGATCTAGCTATTGTGGGAGGGAAAAAGAATAAATCATATCTGTCACAGCAGATCTCCCCTCCACTATGTTTAAAGTTTATGGCTGGGCCATCTTGTGAATTTGGGTATCACAATTATTCCCGAACAGCTCACGATTGCCGTCTCGGAGTGGCTCTGTTCACTGTAAATACTGCATGTGCTGTGAGTTACATTTTTGACTATTCCTAAGTATTTAAATTAAGATGCATACATTTTGTTTTTGTATGCATACATTTTGTTCGCTCGGGGAGCATTTGGGTGTTCGGTGCCTTGCTCAAGGGTCTCCCCTCAGTCGTGGTATTGAAGGTGGAAGAGAGCGCTGGTTATTCCCCCCCCCCACCTACAATCCCTGCCGGACCTGAGACTCGAACCCGCAACCTTCGGGTTACAAGTCCTACTCTCTAACCATTAAAAAAGTGTCCCAATCAACCTGAATTCACCCTACTCTTTGAAATCATGATTGCATTACAATATGTTGTTTTAAACCCCAAGCATTTTACTAACAAAATTACACATAAAAAATTTCAGTTATTTGTATAAAATGTCGTTGTGAGAAAAAAAAGTTCCACCAGCTACTTTCTGAAAAAGTAGTTACAGGACAAGTTACTATCATAAAGGTAGCTTGAATGTAAATTAACTACTTTAAATCTATTTTACTCAAACTGTTATATTTGGTTAGGGCATGTTGTTAAATGTATCAAAATGTCAAGTGCCCAAATTGTCCATTAGAGCTTTCTAATGTTAAATGTAATATTTTTTGGGGTAAAAAATAATCATTCTTAAGAAGTTTAGCTGTCAGTCCAAAGCATTTTTTAAGTGAAAATGAAACTATTCTCTTCTTTCTACTATTAAAATACAGGATGGTATTAATACGTTTCTGTTACTTAAGATTAAACTTTACTATAAAATTCTTCATAATTACTATCCCTGTAATTCTTTACTTTCTAAATTTAAGTTGGACAACTCTGCTGACAACATTTTTTTTTTTTTTCAATTTAGAAATAATTAATTTATTGTTTTTGATTTGGTATTCAGGGTCAAAGGAAATGAATATGTAAAAACTGTTAACTCTGTGTGGCCTTTTTCATCTTCATAAATGTACTTCATAAGTTACTGCCTAATTTTAGGGTGTTTTCACACCTGAGCGTTTGTTTCGGAACCTGGTGCGTTTTCTCCGTTGGTTCGGTTCGTTTGGGCATATGTGAACACGGCAATCGCGCTCGGATCCGCACCAAAACAATCGCTCCGAGATCGCCTGAATGAGGTGGTCTCGACCCGATTGCAAACAAACTCTGGAGCGGTTCGCTATCAGTGTGAAAGCAATTATTCGCTTCGTAAGACGGTCAGTTCAGGGGAAGAAAAGGACAAATGTGTCTGGTTTGACGACCTAGACAAAATACTTGGCACTAACCCTGTTGTCGATCCAGTGGATATTGCGGAATCATATGCTGAACCAACGGAGGCATCATCAGCAGGTCTTGATTAGGGCAATACCATGACACATGGGAGGAAAAATGTCATTTATCTTTTTGTTTATAATATATTAACACATTTGAAATAATGTTCTGTTATGGACCTATGGGTCTGAAATAAAGAATGAATTGAATTGCATGAGAGACAATGCTTTAAATACAAATGTACCACTTCATTTTATTTTCTTAATTAAGTTCTGTAATTTTTTTATTTAGCAGTGCATTAAATTTTTTTTATGTATAAATGCTAATTTCTCAAATTCTTTCTTAAATTTATGCTTAAAATAACCAGATTGATTGCCTGTTTTGTCTTATATCTCCTTTTACAAGGTGCATTGTTCAAAATAAAATTAGAAATCAGTTGCACTTGATTATTTATTTATTATGCTTAACAGGTGAAGATGGCATACTCAAAGAAGTCACGTAAAAGAAAATTTAAATCATCTAGGCTTGATCATGAGCTTCTGTCTTACATGGAAGAGAGTAGAAGGCAGCTGGATGCCTTAAACAAAGCTGAAGAAAACCACCTGGCTCAAGAGGCTGCAGTTTTTGAGAAAATGCTTAAGGCACAACAGGAGGCTGAAGAGAGTAGGTTCCAGCGAATGCAGGCACAGCAGCAGGCCAACTACCAGATGCTTCTACAGGTAATGGGCAGTTTTATAAGTGCTCTCCATCCAGCACAACCAACCTCTATAGCATCACAGCCGTGAATGCCCCCACACGTTCCAGCGACAACCTCTGGTGCCTGGTCAGTTTCTGTATCACCAACTCCACTGATTTCAACTAGCCCGCAGCCAGTGATACCCATGCCTCCACATCAGCACCAGTCACAGCCTGCATCTGCTGATCATCCTCAGCCAAGTGTATCTTCCACGCTGCATGATCTGAACAAAGCTCAGCATTACTACAACCTGTAACACAAGTTCACTGACCATTTAATACAGAGGCTTGTTCGTTTATGCCTGCTGTTATTGCACTGTTCATTTATTTGTTTGTGAATGTCTGAAGAAAATGGTTTGAATTGCACTTTAGATGTCTTTTTTTTCAAACTATGCACAAAAAAGTATTCTTATTTTTATTTTCTGCCTTAATCTTTGGTGTTTTTTATGAATCCTAAGACCATCTTTGTATTTGTATATTTTTTTACATTCTATGAAACTGACCAGAAACAATTCTGATACTGTTAAGTTTATTTTGAACAAACTTTTTTTATGTAGAAAGTCGCAGAATATTACATTAACAAAACACTCGTTTGACTTGTACAACAATTTTTTTTTACATTCTTCAAAACCAACACTGTTCCATCCTTCAGAATCTCTTGAGATTTAATAAAACAAAATGTTCCTGACTCTGAGTGAATTGATTATTACCTCAAAAATAATAAATTTCATTCAGTCAAGGGATTCAGACAACACTTTTGCATGTTATTGTGTTGCTTTTTAGGTAACTTACACAGGCCCATCACCCTATAGAAATACATTTGATTGGGTACATTCATTCAGATTTCTGCAAAATATCTGCATAGCGCATCTCTGATGTCATTGCCTTGTGCATGCTCCTGTCCATGATGTTCCACATCCTCATTCTCTTGTTCTTCCTCCTCCTCTCGAACTACATCTCTCGCAAGGAATTCTTCATTGTGCACTTCACAATAGTTGTGCAGCACACAACAAGCAGAGGCAATGCGGCTAATTAAAGTAATGTGGGCCTCACATTGCTTTAGCAGACAATGCCAGCGTCCTTTGAGGCGCCCAAATGCACGCTCTACAGTCATCCGAGCTTGACTTGAGCGGTGGTTGAACTGAATCTGTTCTGGCGTTACTCCTCTTCCCTCAGGGTAAGACTTCATAAGCCAGTGGGACAGGGGATAGGCCGAATCCCCTAAGAGAACAAGTGGCACATCAACTCGTTTATGTCCCAAAACTTAAGCTTGTTGTCGACTACACCTTGCAAAATAATGGAGTAGTTGCCCTTTCGATTATAATAATCTGCAGGCATGCAGGGTGGAGCTTTAATGTTTATGTGCGTTCCATCAATACATCCTGCTACTTGAGGGAATCTCCACTTGTCACGAAAGCCTTGCATGATCATCCTGAACTCTGCTAGAGAAGATGTACTGTGGCTTCATTATCACGTTTATTGCAGTCACTACCTCTTGAGTTATAATGCAGCATGTGGACAACCCCACACTAAACAAGTGTGAGATAGACCTATATTCAAGATTTGTTGCCAATCTTCAAATACAGATTGCCACATGAACTTCAACAGGTACTGGTTTTCTGTGGTGTTCTGACAAGTCAGCCACGGCCGAAGAGTGTCACACAACATAAGGAATGTGCATCTTTGCATCCTGAAATTTTGCAGCCATTCACGGTCCGTCCATGTATTGTTGATGTAGCTCCACCATTCATAAGTACGTGGGTATGCCCATATGGTCCTGCATCAATATACAAATAAAAATGTTATAGATATTGTTTCAGTTAATAGATATTGTTGAGAATTCATGTAAATGTTATTTGAATAGCGGAAGTAAAGTTACTTTTACATTTTATGGATGTTACAAATAGGACAACAAAGAATAGAAAAAAATACATGTATTTTAACAATTTCAGAAGTAATTAGCCTACTAAAAAGGTAAATAATAATGTAGATGTATAAAATACATATTGAGAAACAAAAACCCCATAACACATAAAATCTGCAAACATCTTTATATAATAGAAGCATGCATGAATGCACAAATTAGGTTTATCTATTTTTTTCATGACCATAAAATGGTTTACTTAAATTAAAAATTGTTTACTTAACACATTTAAATAATCGACACGCTGCAATTTAGGAAAGCAAATACTACTACTGTGAAATTATTATATCAGTATTACTGCGCAGCGTGCATCTTTGTGTTGCTTGGCAACTAGTAAGCTGAATGTTTCTGAAGAACTACATTGCTTTAAAAAACTTTTAGGTGCATACCGCCACCTACTGTACAAGAGTGTGTAACATCATGTCATTTTAAGTGTACTCATATTCTGCTCATTAACCCTGTATCATTAAGGAATTTAAATAATGCTTTCCTGGTTGTCATTATCCCCCCTCCCTCTCCTGTTCCCAGTATCCCCATCATGACTCCCGCCCTGCCTCCTGAACCCTATCTTGAAACACCCGACTTTCCACCTCATATATTATACAGTGTAATATGACATGCTCAGCATTTTCTTTAACCCCACAGTTATCACAATTCTCATTATTCCTTTTCCCCATTAAAAACAAGGCGCTATTCAGTCCTGTGTGATCCACTCTCAGTCTTGTTATTAAAATTTCTTCCCGCCTATTCCTTTCACTATAATTTTTAATGCTAACAGACTTTTGTATTTTATAATATCCCCTTCCTTTCTTGTCTTCCTCACACCATTTCTGCCATATTTCAATACCTTTCTTCTTAACTACTGCTTTTCCCTCACCGTTTCCAAGTGGTATTGGAACTGATATTTCTTTTTGCAATGCCTCTTTTGCCAATTTATCTGCACTTTCATTCCCTTTCACTCCCTCATGTGCTGGCACCCAACAAAACTGAACATCTATACCACCCCTATGTAATCTTAGCAAACTGTGATAGAGTATGCTTTTTATGACAGCTAAGGAGTCTGTGCATAATATCACCCTATCAGGTCTGATCTCTTCAACCCAATGTAATGCAATGATGACTGCTACAATTTCTGCCGTATATACAGATAACTATCAGATAATCTTTTGGAAATATTAATTTTAAATTCTGGGATATGTATTCCAATTCCCACATATTCCTGTTTGTTCTTGGATCCATCTGTATAAATTTTGAGATAATTATAATAACTGTTTCTTAGATAAATGCTTGTTTAAACTCCCACTTCCTCCAATCTCCATTCCCTTTTCTTTTCCATGATACTAAAACATGTCTTTGCCTCTGGAAAAAAACATGGTGGAATGTTACTAACTGGGGTGAGCGTAGTGAAATCTAAGGCTTCCATTCCATATTCCCTCACTCTCTTTTCTCCGTTCCATCCAAGCCCATGCCCCTGAAATTTGGAATACTCCCAACAATCCTGTATTATCTCCTTTGTAGGGTTTTCTTTCCCACTTCCTTTCAGTCGTATCCAATATGCTAGTACAATTTTTTCTCTTCTTAGCTTCAGGGGTAACTCACCTGTTTCTATGAGTGTTGCGTTAATGGGAGTTGACTTAATAGCTCCAATGCAAACACGTAATGCTCTATACTGTAATCTATTAATTTTTTCAAATAATGTTTTTGCTGCTGCACCATAAACTATACAACCATAATCTGTTGCTGACCTCATGCAGGCTCTATGTATGTCAATTAGTGAGTGTTTATCTGCACCCCAGTCACATCCAGCCACAGCTCTTATTAGATTAATAACTTTTTTGCATTTAGTTTCTAAGTGCTTTATGTGTGTTTTCCATGTATATTTACTATCAAACCATAAACCCAGGTACTTAAATTCATTTACTTTCTCCATTGGCTGCTGATATGTTAGCTTTTCAACATGACACTTGCGCTTTTTTGTGAACATCATGTAACAGGATTTGCTTGTTAATATCTTAAACCCCCACTCATATGACCATTTTTCTACTTTCCCTATTGCCTTCCTTGTGTTCTCTGTCACGTATGCCACATTCTTTCCTCTCATCCATATGGCCCCATCATCCGCATATAATGCTGATTTGATGTGTTCACCTAAATCTGAAAACATGTCATTTATCATACTGTTGAATAATATCGGGCTGATTGCGCTCCCCTGAGGAATACCATTGTTTACATGAAACTCCGTGGAAACCTCTGATCCAACTTTCACTCTAATTCTCCTGTTTGTTAAAAAGTCCATTATCCAATTATACATCCTTCCACCAAAACCCATTCTACTTAGTTTAATAAGCAATCCATCCCTCCACATACTATCATATGCTTTCTCTATGTCAAAATATACTATTGTCATGAGCTCTTTCATTTTCAATGCCTTCTCCACCTCATTGCTTACTCGTACTAAAGCATCTGTTGTGGAATGTCCTTTTCGAAATCCACTTTGTATGTTAGTTAGTAATCCTCTCTGTTCTAGTACATGCGATATCCTACGAACTATTATCCTCTCCATCCATTTGCATAAATGGGATGTTAGTGCTATAGGCCTATAATTACCTGAATTAGTTGGGTCTTTACCAGGTTTGTTAAATGGTAGAATGACTGCACTTTTCCAACAACTCGGTATCATTCCATCCTTCCAAATTGTATTGAAAATACACTAGCTTAAATGATTCTGGCAACTGTCGAAACATGACAGAACATAATTGATCTTGACCTGGATTTGTATATCCAGTGCCTAGCAGAGCTATGTTGAGTTCAGACATTGTAAAATCCACATCTAATGTTGATATACCATCCTCCCTCTTCAGCTTCACATCCTTATTCTCTCTGAGTGCAATATCCGCTGCTTATGCATATCCGTAAGGTGGTCACCACTATACACTGACATAAATGTCTTACCCAACACCTCTGCCTTTTCTTTGTCAGACACTATCACCTTTTCCCCATCAATCAAAGCTGGAATTTTAACTGCTTTACTTTTCCCACTCATTCTCTTAAACATAGACCATATATCCCCTAACTCAACTCCTCTACCTATGGTGGAACAGAACTCTCTCCAACTTCTCTTTTTGGTATACTTAATTGTCCTACGTGCCATTGCCCTTTTCCATTGATATTCCATAATTCTCTTGTGACAGATTCTTCTTAAGCATTCTAAATGCCTTTTACAACTCTACAACATTCCTCATTCCACCAAGGAACCACTTTCTTCCTACCTTTTGTTGTTATTTTTGGAATACTCAAAATTGCTGCATTTAAAATATGTTCTGTAATTTGCTTTGTGCAAAAACTTTTACTTCCTTCTTGAATGCATACGTTTGTATTAACTATAGTAAGAATTGGAAAGTGGTCACTTCCTAAGGTAGTATTGCTCTTAATATACCAATCACATGCATTTACCAAGTTATCTGATATCAGCGTGAGATCCAAACATGATGTATTACCCCTATTCACATCAATTCTTGTACCTTGTCCATTATTAATGCATACCAATGATCTTTCTTCCATCATTTCTTCTATTATGTTCCCGTTATTGTCTGTGTGATTGCTACCCCATAAGCTGTTATGTGCATTGAAATCTCCACACCATATTTCTTTCCTGTATACAGTCCCAGCTACTTTATTTAATTGATTAATATCTAATTTTTTGCAAGGATCATAAAAATTAATCAACTTAATATTTCCCTATTTTCCTGGACTATAGATCTCAACTATTACACATTCTATATCTTCTGGACAAGGAACCTCCCTGTAAGCCAACCCATCTTTAAGAAAGACCTACACCCTCCACCATTATGATTGTTAGGTCTGTCATGCCTTATATAATTAAACCCTGGAATCACAAAATCTAGTTGAGCTCGTAACCAAGTTTCTTGTACACCTACTACATCAGGAACAACGTCTAATTCATGAATGTACTTTTTAAATTCTTGACCATTAGCTATAAGGCTTCTGGCATTCCACTGTAGTATATGTAGTACCATAATTAGCATCCTAATCCTCAGTTTGTGTATTTCCTCCATTTTCAGTTTCTGTCAACAATGCACGTATTTGATCTGCTTTAATGTTTCTCATGTCAAGGAATTTTCCTGCTGCCTCTACAATAGCCTTAATTCTGTCACTTTTCTTTTTTAGCTGCGTTGCAACATTGATAGTGTGACAAATGAATCCCACAAAGTTCACTTTCTTCACTACTAAAGTATCATCATCAACTTTACATTTGTGCTCACTAGTGTTGTCAAAAGACCCGGTATTTCGGTACCAAGTCGATACTAAAAAAATGAAAACGTTATGGTACCAGGTTTTTTTAAGTACCGGTGGTACCGAGTACCCGGTCAACCCGGTTCTTGATGCGCTATCCGAAAGCTATCCTCTTCCAGTTTTTGGGGGGTTGAAAAACGACCCCATTAATGTGATATTTAACTCCTGGATTGCGAATTTTACCAGGGGAATCCCGCCAAAACATGCGTATTTTA
>NW_015664296.1:4050-6675 GCF_001515625.1 Sinocyclocheilus rhinocerous | reverse complement strand
CCGAGAACCGTGGATTTTCACTGGTATTGGTACCGAATACTGAAATTTTGGTACCGTGACAACACTACTTCCTACTACTTTTTGACTGCTGTAACTAGTGTTGTCAAAAGACCCAGTATTTCGGTACCAATTCGGTACTAAAAAAATTAAAACGTTACGGTACCAGGTTTTTTTTAAGTACCGGTGGTACCGAGTACCCGGTCAACCCGGTTCTTGATGCGCTATCCGAAATCTATCCTTTTCCAGTGTTGCCAAGTCCGCGGTTTTCCCGCGGAATTGGGCTGCTTTAACACTGTTGCCGTGGGTTGTTTTTCATGTCCGCGGGTTGAAAAACGACCACATTAACGTGATATTTAGCACCTGGAATGCGAATTCTACCAGGGGAGCCCCGCCAAAACATGCGTATTTTATCCTCTGAACGTGATTTTTAACGGGGGACCCCCTCGAAACGCGATTGGGCGGGTTTTGTTGTGAAAACCTGGCAACCTCTTCTTAAAAGCAGTGGCGACCTCAAGAGGAGGAAACGCATCAAACTAAACACCCCGATCAAGTTCAAGCAGGTAAGTTTCAATTACATTTTTAATATTTAGAGCTTCTGTTATGAATATTATTCCATATTTTAATTTGAATTTCGGATTGAATAAACATCACCGTTAGCGTATACGTAGTTAATCGTTAGCATAAGCGCGGCTAACGCTAATATAATGAGCATTAGAATTAATTTTGTTCATTTTGTTCTAAATTATTTCTGTTAACTATTTAATGCTGCTATAACTTTTATTACTGTAAAAAACAGATGGACATAATGGTATTTACTATTTTTACACACCAGAGGCTTTTAAATGAACTGTGTAACCAAAATATGCGTGTTAGAGAATGTACAAATGTATGGTTAACAGTGTTTGTCATATAGTGTTTATGTCATATCAGTCCGTCAGAAAAGTTTTTTTGTTTTTTTTTGTTAGTTGTAATTCTTGGCTGAATATCTCTAGCAGGTTTTCAAAGCCCTTTAAAATTAAATATGAACACAGTTTGGATTAAATAAAAGTACAGTCAAATTTTATCTCCTGTATAGACTTTACTGTACAATGTTAGATCTAGTAACATCTTACAGTGAGGGAACAATATATTTTTTAAAACATTCATTAATGTTTGTGAATGTTATTTACTACAAACACTTGATCATTCATGTTTGTTCATTGTGCATTAAATAATTTTAACAGATTGAACTTTGAAATTAACCCTAAGAAGAATAATTGCCATATAACTATTGTTTATTGTTAGGTCATGTTATCTAACAAATAAAATCTTATTTTAAAGTGTTTTTAATACTACAGTTTCCATCTATTTGATATACACTTAATATATGTAATCTTATCTGAAACACACCAGCAAACCCTAAAACAGACAGCAGTTTACAGTGGCAGCAGAACTATGACTAAACTTTTGGGTGAAACTTGTTGACTTTTTTCATAATTTTATTACTTGTGGAAAAACTTGAAACAATTTTAAATAAGTATAAAGAATGGCATTGGTTTTGTACATTTAATTTTTGTTTAACGTTATTAATAAATATGTTGTTCAATTAGCATGTTTTTGTGTTTTGCTTTGGTACCGAAATTGGTACCGAGAACCGTGGATTTTCACTGGTATTGGTACCGAATACTGAAATTTTGGTACCGTGACAACACTAGTGCTCACATTCATTCTGCATATGACCTGGAATCTGGATTTGTGTTTGATTAACTGGTGTTTATTTGGACCATTCCACTGGAGTTTTTGTCAATTGATTCTGTTTCTCTTACTTTCTTTAATGCTTCTGCATATGATACTTTATTAAAAAACCTAACCTTCTGGACTTCTCTGGCTTCTCGCTGTACTTCACTTCCTCCAAACGCTGCACTGTGCTCTCCTCCACAGTTACAGCACCTAACCTTTGCATCCTTTTCACAATTACCATACTCATGTTGACCCCCGCATCTAGCACACGTTAGCTTTCCTTTGCACTGCTGTGCCGTATGCCCCATTCTTTGGCATTTGTAACATCTGAAGAGGATTAGGGATGTACTCTCTCACGCTGTAATTCATATATCCCATTTGCACTGATTTGGGGAGGATTCTTTCAAATTGCATTACCACAGATAACGTTTCTTTTAATAATCAGTCTCGTTTAGTTTTTAACCGTGTAGCCTCAACTACTTTGCCTCCCTGGATCTCATTTTTAACATCTTCCATTGACATACTCAATGGAACTCCTGAGATGACTTCTCTCACTTTTGTCATTGCTCCCGGGATGTGAGCCTTCATCCTTTCTCCTTAAAGTGAGGACATACTGAGGACCTTGTCTTGATGTTGTTTGCTGCTTGCATGTATCAGTATTCTTTTATTGTTCATAAATCTTGCAAATTTAATTTTACCAATCTCCTCAATCGCCCTGGTAAGTTTGATTGGGTGATAATGACCACCATCCTTATTAAAGGGGTCATATGATGCGATTTCAATTTTTCCTTTCCCTTTGGAGTGTTACAAGCTCTTGGTGCATAAAGAAGATCTGTAAAGTTGCAAAGACTAAAGTCTCAAATCCAAAGAGATATTCTTTATAAAAGTTAAGATTCAGCCACACCT
>NW_015664296.1:0-851 GCF_001515625.1 Sinocyclocheilus rhinocerous | reverse complement strand
AAATGCACCTACTAGGAAGAAGAGCAATAAGACGGCATTATAAAATGAAAAAGTGCGCTTTTTTATTTTGAATGGCGAAGACGTGCTCACCCACAGACATTCACAGGTTCATTTTGAGGTATTGGCAAAACAACAAAGCTAATGCTTTTCACGGAATTTACGTAATTACCCATTATACATTGTGATATGGTTTGTTGGTCCGTTAGATCGGATTGCTTTCTCACTACAACCGAACCGCTCCAGAGTTCGTTTTCAATCGAGCCGAGACCACCTCGTTCAGGCGATCTCGGACCGATTGTTTTGGCGCGGATCCGGGCGCGATTGCCGTGTTCACATATGCCCAAACGAACCGAGCTAAGGGGGGAAACGCACCAGGTTCCGAAACAACGAGCCAGGTGTGAAAGCACCCTAAAACTAATGTGATTTTCTTTGCTCATCACGTAATAAGAAAGCTGCTAAAACTCTTTTGCATGCACCTTCTATTAGGTGACATTTTTTATGTTTAATTATTTTTTGTTTTAGATTTTTTTTTAAGTTCTTATTTATTTATTTATCGGTTTATATTTATTTTATCTGTTCGTTTAGTCCTATTTACTTTAGTACATTATCACTGTGTATTGCATATTTATTGCTTTGCATCATTTCAAGTAATATATTATCCTGTTAAGTTATATTTGTGATGTACGTATCCCATGTGATTGTTGTATGTTTAAAAAAAAGAAAGAAAAAAAGTTGCTTCCCCAGCATGTGGTGTCCTGTCTATTTTGAGGCGGAGCCCAATGTAAAGAAGGAGGAAGAAGGAACTACACGCTGAAAGTTCGCTGTTGTTGTTTTAATTTAATTTCGAATAG
>NW_015664295.1:3521-5709 GCF_001515625.1 Sinocyclocheilus rhinocerous | reverse complement strand
TTATAACCTTTATATAATGTGTTTTTTCTGGATTTTTTTGTTGATTTTCTGTCTCTATCCGTTAAAACAAACCTACCATAAAAATTATAGACCCTTAATTTTTTTTTAAGTGGTCAAACTTATAAAATCAGCAGGGGATCAAATAATTATTTTCCTCACTGTATATATATATATATACTGTGTATATATATTAATGTTACCTACCGGTATATGAACTTCATCCAGTTTTGTAAGCTGACCTTGCTTTTCTCAAAAATTGAGCCCGCCCTGCATGTCTTTGTTACTTTCTGACTGTGGGTTCGTCTTTGACATTCCCTAAAATCACCGTAAACATCCATCATTTACATTATAAAGTTAATATCATACATTTACCAGTTAGCATGATAAATAGTAGTTTTTTTTTGTTGTTTTTTTTAAATAAACTTTTATCCTACATTTACCATTGGTATCCATCGCCTGTTTGTGTCCTCTGGAATTTCTTTTTTTTTTTTACACAGTCTGCATTTCATCCTTGTTTTGATGAGTCTGTGTTTTTTTAGCTATTTAATTAACCTTCTTGTACCTCTTCTACTGGTCTGCTCACAAAGTGAAAAAACTTTCGTTCCAAGTCCCATTATTTCGCTGCTCAAAAAAGATTTAAAATAAAGAAGAAGAAAAACGTCTGATTTGGTAGGCTTTTTTTGTCCTTATTTGGAAAAGTTACCTACTACGTTCGCGCCAAACGTACTCATTGGACAAGCTTTAGCTATTCATGTTACAGTATTTCGAAGCTTTACTTTTTAAAGGGCAAGCAATCACTGGACAACCACAAAAATATCTAAATCTGAAATCAAACCTAAAAGGGTTTTGTATCTATGTGCTCAAGAACTGTTAAAAAGATCTGGATTACAGCATTTCATTCAAGAGCCATTTATCGTACCAAAATGGCGTGCATCCAATTTGAGCAAGACAGAATGAAAAATAAAAATTTTATTAAATTGTTTGAAGATATTCAAATAACTGTAATAAAGCCAGCCATTAATGTTATTACACTTTGGAGTAATGACCTCAACGGGGAGGAGTCACATCAGATGATTGAATTAATCGGCAGAGATGGGCGTTATACGCAAATAGGATTGGAGAATCGACATACACACAGTTCCAGTTCAGAAGAAAGCATGGCGATGGAGAGGAGAAATACGCACAAAAGGGCACGACCTCAACATCTGCTCGACGACAATGACGAAGCAGGTAATTGTGTATGTCATATATTTTTCAAATTTGTACAATATTAGCATTAAGTTAGTTAGTTAACACATGCCGTTGGAACAGTACATCAGTGGAACCTGGTTTCACAAACAAGCCTTAATTCTAGTCCCAGGCTAAAATGCATGTTTGTGCTGTCATAACTGAAAATAACTTGCACGGGTAGATCTTAGAATATGTCAAACTGCACACCAGTAATGAATTTTTCTAAGACATTTTTATAAAAGCTACCTAAATATCCTAATTTAACCAAGGCCTAGTCCCTGCTTAAGCTAACCTATGATCAAAACATCAAGGAAGTTTATAAGACACTTTGATTTATATGATATTTTATGTTTAATCTAATATTAAATACGATCAATTTTGGCTCTACTCTCATCATAAATAAAATGTTTGTGTTTTGTATCAACAGAAGCATCAGCACCACCAGCACCAACCCAGCAGGTGTCCTTAATAAAACTTAAGAAAGAAAATGCATTTTTGAAATCCAAAATCAAGGTCCTTGAGGACAAATGCCGAGATTTAGAGAGTGAGAGGGATTTCCTGTGCAGCAGTCTGACAAATGGTAAAATGTTGTATGTCTAATAAAAAGCAAGTCAATTTTTAATATGCACGCATTTAAATTGTTCAGTTTTTATAAAGATTTAGGCCTAATAAACATTATTTTTTAAATAGTTTAAACATTTAAAGGGATAGTTCACCCAAAAATGAAAATTACCCCATAATTTACTCACCCTCAAGTCATCCTAAGTGTATATGACTTTCTTTTTTCAGACGAACACAATCGGAGTTATAATAAAATTTATCCTGGCTCTTCCAAGCTTTATAATGGCAGTGAACAGGGGGTGAGATTTTGAAGCTCTAAAAAACCCCTGGAGCCGCATGAAGTACATTTTATGATCAATGGATGGACTTTTTTGAGCTTTAAAAAGCCCCCCCCCCC
>NW_015664295.1:0-3511 GCF_001515625.1 Sinocyclocheilus rhinocerous | reverse complement strand
AAAAAGCCCCCCCCCCCCCCTTTTTACTGCCATTATAAAGCTTGTAAGAGCTTTAAAATAACTCTGATTGTGTTCATCTAAAAGAAGATAGTCATATACACTTAAGATGGCTTGAGGGTGAGAAAATTTTGGGGGAAATATTTGTATGAACTATCCCTTTAATGCCTACAAATATGCATAAAATTGTGAGCACTAACTTGACATGAAATATTTAAGTCACATAAGTAACACTGAGTTACATGAATCATGGCTAACTTTGAATGGACCCTTTTCATATCTCCACAGTTACTAAAAACACAAGTGTAGGTACATTTATTAAATTATTTTTTAAGTGTATTTGATAAAAGCATCTTTAAAATGTATTTGATAAAAGCGTCTGTAAAAAATGAAAAAAAAAAGTCTTTATTTTATTTTACTGTGCTGCATTTTAAACATTTACCAAGAAGTAAATTATTTTACTTTTTTTTTTAAGTTGCAAATACATTTGTAAACAATTCACAAATACACAAGTCTTCTCCAAATGCATTGGTATTGTAATGGTCGGCACCTCTCTCCGACTCATTCCTGCTGTTCATCCGTGTTTTGTCTCTGTCTGCGGCACATGGTGGTTTGTTATTTTCCTGTCATCTGCTACTGCACGTGGGGGAGCAATCAGCGCTAACTCGCAGCGCTGTGTGCTCCACTAATTGCGCACCTGTTACTCGTTTCCCCTTCCTATTTATTCCCGTCGATGGCTTCTCTCTGTGTCAGTATGTCATTTGTGTTACGTCTGCCCTTACCTTGTATGTTTTGAGATATCCTCTCTGCTTATCATTTTTGGTACTGTGTCCAGGATCCTCAGGCGAGGATTAATTAATCCACTGGATAAAGTGTCTGGACTGGGAGCGCTAGACTGATCTCTTCTCTGTCATCCTCCCAGCCATCAGTCCAGTTGGTGTGGGCACTGGGAGCCCCATTTTCTCCTGAATTTTGTGTTGTCTCGTTTTGATGTTATCATCCGAAGTTTCTAATAAACTTCATTCCTTTTTGGCACAGCACTAGAGTCCTCCTGTTTTTACACAGCGTGACTGTGACAACATACTGACCAATTATGGACTCAGCTGGAGACCTTGAGATCCGCCACGCTCTCGCACAACAGGGGATCCTCCTAGGACGCCAACAGGAGGAGATCCAGGCATCTCATCAGGCCTTGACCAGTCTATCACAACAACTCAGCGCTATTTCCCAAAGACTCGACCAGATTCAGATTGGTCCATCTAGGGATCCCACCGCGGTGGCACCTGTTGTGGAGGAAACACCTACTCTGCGCCGATCCGAACCCCGCCTGAATCCGCCGGCTCCTTATTCTGGTGAACCCACATCATGCAGTTCATTCTTGTCACAGTGCTCTCTGACTTTCTCATTACAGCCTTCCTGCTTCCCCACCGACGAATCCAGGGTAGCATTCGTTATCATGCACCTGGCCGGTATCGCAAGAGAGTGGGGCGCGGCTATGTGGGACAACAAGCATGATTGCTGCAGGTCCTACTCTAACTTTTCCCAGGAGCTACGGAAGGTCTTTGACCGATCAGCTCAGGGTAATGAGGCAGCACGAGCACTATCGCTACTGCGACAAGGAACCAGAACAGTGTCGGAATACGCAATCGAGTTCCGCACGCTTGCCGCGTCTAGCGGTTGGAACAGCAAGGCGCTGTGGGACCACTTCCTCCATGGACTGGCTGAGCACATAAAGGATGAGATCTACTCCCTGGAGCTGCCTCCCTCATTCGATGGGTTGGTCGAACTCGCCATTCGGGTAGATTTTCGCTTAACGCTCAGGTCACAACATCGCGTCATGGAGATCAGGCGTGAGAGTTTTGATCTGCCGCCCAGTGCTAGAAGCGCCACGTCACCACGGTTTGGGGTCTCTGAAGAGGAACCCATGCAGATTGGCCGAGCTCATCTCACGACCCGGGAACGGCGGCATCGGATCGCCCAGCGGTTGTGTCTCTATTGTGGGGAGGCAGGGCATATGGTTACTGCCTGCCCTCACAAAAGGCATCCTCCCTCTGGAGAGAGGTCGCGCACAGTAAGCGTGACTGCTGCTCTACTGCCCTCTGGTGGCCGGACTACTCTCCCGGCGGTGCTTCAGTCAGATGGGGTCACCCACACGGTGGCAGCACTTATCGACTCAGGGGGTCACCCACACGGTGGCAGCACTTATCGACTCGGGAGCGGAGGGGGATTTCATAGACATTGAACTGGTTAAACGCTGGGGGGTTCCTGTTGTTCCTCTAGCCGAATCAATCTCTGCCAAGACACTTTGCGGTACTCCTCTCACCAAGATAACGGCCGTCATGGGACTCGTTCACTTGATCACTTCCGGCAATCACACCGAGGAGATTCGATTCCTTCTCATTCACTCTCCCTCCACTCCAGTAGTTTTGGGGCACACCTGGCTTATTAAGCATAACCCTTTCATTGATTGGGCTCACCACACTGTATTGGAGTGGAGTCCATTTTGTTTGTCTCAATGTTTAGTGTCTGCTTCATCCCCTGTCATGTCTGTTTCTGTGTTACAGGGGGAGCCGGTTGACCTGGCAAATGTTCCGGCAGCTTACCATGACTTGAGAGCGGTGTTCAGTAAGTCCCGAGCTTCATCCCTTCCTCCGCACCGCCCGTATGATTGTGCGATAGATTTATTACCTGGCACTTCTCCACCTAAGGGGCGCCTTTATTCGCTCTCCGGTCCTGAGAGGGAGGCCATGGATAATACATCAATGAGTCTCTAGTAGCCGGGTTTATACGTCCTTCTTCCTCTCCGGCTGGGGCGGGGTTTTTCTTCGTGGAGAAGAAGGATGGATCGCTCCGCCCCTGCATTGATTATCGGGGGCTGAATGACATCACGGTCAAGAATAGTCATCCCTTGCCGTTGATGTCTTCAGCCTTCGAACTCTTGCAGGGGGCGACCATTTTTACGAAGTTAGACCTACGCAACGCTTACCACCTAGTTCGGATTAGGAAGGGGGACGAATGGAAGACGGCTTTTAACACCCCCACAGGTCACTTTGAGTATCTGGTTATGCCTTTTGGACTTTCAAACTCCCCCGCGGTCTTCCAGACACTCGTTAATGACATGCTCCGAGATGTGGTTAACCGGTTTGTGTTTGTATACCTCGATGACATCCTGATCTTCTCCCAGAACGAGCGTGACCACATCCAGCATGTCAGGTTAGTGTTACAGCGGCTACTAGAGAACCGCTTATTCGCCAAGTTGGAGAAGTGCGAGTTTCACGCACAATCAGTTCCGTTCCTGGGGTTTATTTTGTCGCCGGAAGGCATTCGAATGGACCCTGCCAAAGTAGAAGCGGTTGCTAATTGGTCCACCCCAGACAGTCGTAAAGTGGTTCAACGGTTTCTGGGGTTTGCCAATTTTTGAAGGGCGGTTCATTCGAGGGTTTAGTCAGATCGCCTTGCCTTTGACTAGTCTCACCTCCACACATTGGCGATTCTGTTGGTCTGAACAGGCTCA
>NW_015664294.1:5179-7714 GCF_001515625.1 Sinocyclocheilus rhinocerous | reverse complement strand
GTTGATCTTGCTGAAGTTGGTTGATGAAAAAGAACCAGTTTGAGTGAGAGGGTCTTGGTGAATGGAATGTCAAGGCCGAAGCCTGGCGCAGACTTAGGGTGTCCTTAGAGCGTTGTAGCTCACATCTTCTCAGAATCTAACCCAAAAACATTGCAAGAATTAGATGTTTTGTTTCCAGTCAAGATTTGGAGAAACTTGTTCATGCCTTTATCACTAGCAGGGTGGATTATTGTAATGGTCTCCTCACCGGCCTTCCCAAGAAGACCATTAGACAGCTTCAGCTCATCCAGAACGCTGCTGCCAGGATTCTGACTAGAACCAGAAAATCTGAGCATATCACACCAGTCCTCATGTCCTTACACTGGCTTCCAGTTATATTTAGGATTGATTTTAAAGTACTTTTACTCATTTATAAATCACTCAATGGCCTAGGACCTAAGTACATTGCAGATATGCTCACTGAATATAAACCTAACAGACACTCAGATCATTAGGATCGAGTCAGTTAGAAATACCAAGGGTTCACACAAAACAAGGGGAGTCCGCTTTTAGCTATTATGCCGCCCGCAGCTGGAATCAGCTTCCAGAAGAGATCAGATGTGCTAAAACATTAGCCACATTTAAATGCAGACTCAAAACTCGTCTGTTTAGCTGTGCATTTATTGAATGAGCACTGTGCTCTGTCCGAACTGATTGCACTGTATTTTATGTATAATCATTTTCTATTTTTAACTGTTTTAAATTAATTTGAAATCATGTTTTGCATCATCCGAATATTGTTCATTTACATATTACAGACTTTGTGACAATATAAAGTGGATTTAAATTCATCAAACTTACCCTTTAATGTTTGTCTGTTTAACTGAAAATGACTTTGAACACATAACTTGTCTTATCTTAGAGTTATTGACACATGGACATTAATTTGTTCCCAGAAGTTGCTCCCCAGTGAGTCACAGTCACCTCTGGCTGTTTAAAGAATATTTTTTTTAATTGTAACCTTGAAACATGCATTTTCTAAAGCTGCTTTGATTGTGAAAAGCACTGTACTCTTACAAGAGTTAACCATGTTTTTACTATGGTAAAACTAGTAACCATGACTGTAGTAATCAGGTTTTTTTTCTCAAACTAAGGTTTTGATATCATGGTTCTAATATAGTAACATTTTGGTAATGATTGAGTAAAACTGTGGTAACCATAGTTTTTGAAACCATGGTAAAGTTTGTAGTTACTATAGTTTACTACTACACTGTAAGAAACTGACTGTGAAATTCACAGTAATTAACCGGCAGCAAGTGACAAGTAACTTACTGTAGAAAAGAACTACAGTAATTAACTAGCAGCTAGTGACAAGTAACTTACTGTAGAAGAAATAACAATAATTTAGCTGTTTTCATTTACAGTAGCAACATTTACATGTTTTATGAAAACATTTACTGTTTTCATTTACAGACTATCGGTACCGACAGGTTCCATTGCTGTTTAGTTATATTGATTCAGCCCAAATAGAAAAAATAAATAAATAAATAATGCGTTTTGCATGATTTAAATATAAATATTAATTTATCAACAGTCACAGTTAACTGCTCATCATTATAAAAAGCTTCATTAATCATTCTTCATTTATTGCTAGATGTGTTGAAAACAGTAAAATCTTGATGACTGTAACAAAGTTCGAGGGAAGGAAGGAAGAAGTCGGAGTCGGCGTGACTGAGGCTCGTGGTAATTTATTCAACTGATTCACAATTCCAAACAAGCATGCACTCGCTTCAAATAAACAGAACTACACAGCACTTTGGCGATAGTCTGCCTCACAGGCAACAGTCTTTCCCCCACGAGTCCTCAGTCTGTCTCTTTCTCTCTCACTCTGGGTTTCTCCGTGGCCTTTTACGGTCTCTCCAGGCCAATCACTGAAATGAGAAGCAAGTGAATGTCATTTTGCACTTGACCTACTTACCGCTCGTCTCCGACCGCTCTCTCCCGCTGCAGACTCCACTAAACCACGCTCCCCTCGCCACGATGACCTTCTGGCCATTTTTTTTTATTTATTAAAGAATACATTTGCTTCCCTGTATTATCTATTCAAACCTAAAATGTAATTGAATTACAGTGAGGTCAATTTAAATGCAGTCATTGGCTGGAAACCCAGCTGCCAGTGTACTGTGTTTTCCTTCTCTATCCCAGTGTCTGGGTTTCAGAAAACCCTAGTGTATGGCAGTATGGTGAAATCACGTTCTGGGGGGTGAATTTATGATTATGATACTGAAGTTAAAATAATATGATAATAATTAAAAGTTTGTATGAAGCAGTATAATGGGCTGTTTTTGTACAGGTAAAATAACTGGAAGCAAAAGACACCAGAAGCCAAACACTTTCAAGTTACAAATAGTCGCGCCCACTCTCTCGTGAAAACTAAGCTGGATATAATAGGTTACTGTGATTTTTTTACAGCACATGTTGGCTACTGTAATTTTGTACAGTACATAATTGCTTATTGTGTTTTCTACAATACATTGGAAGTTACTGTGATTTTCT
>NW_015664294.1:0-1965 GCF_001515625.1 Sinocyclocheilus rhinocerous | reverse complement strand
GTGTGTGTATCAGTTCTTTTTGATCTAATCTTACTAATCTTAACAAAACCGTGATAATATTGATAATCGTGATAACTTTGGTCACTATAATCGATTTTCATACATAAAGTGGATTTAAATTCACCAAACTTACCTTTTAATGTTTGTCTGTTTAACTGAAAATGACTTTGAACACATAACTTGTCTTATCTTAGAGTTATTGACACATGGACATTAATTTGTTCCCAGAAGTTGCTCCCCAGTGAGTCACAGTCACCTCTGGCTGTTTAAAGGATATTTTTTGATTGTAACCTTGAAACATGCATTTTCTAAAGCTGCTTTGATTGTGAAAAGCACTGTACCCTTACAAGAGTTAACCATGTTTTTACTATGGTAAAACTAGTAACCATGACTGTAGTAATCAGGGTTTTTTTCTCAAACTAAGGTTTTGATATCATGGTTCTAATATAGTAACTTTTTGGTAATGATTGAGTAAAACTGTGGTAACCATAGTTTTTGAAACCATGGTAAAGTTTGTAGTTACTATAGTTTACTACTGCACTGTAAGAAACTGACTGTGAAATTCACAGTAATTAACCGGCAGCAAGTGACAAGTAACTTACTGTAGAAAAGAACTACAGTAATTAACTAGCAGCTAGTGACAAGTAACTTACTGTAGAAGAAATAACAATATTTTAGCTGTTTTCATTTACAGTAGCAACATTTACATGTTTTATGAAAACATTTACTGTTTTCATTTACAGACTATCGGTACCGACAGGTTCCATTGCTGTTTAGTTATATTGATTCAGCCCAAATAGAAAAAATAAATAAATAAATAATGCGTTTTGCATGATTTAAATATAAATATTAATTTATCAACAGTCACAGTTAACTGCTCATCATTATAAAAAGCTTCATTAATCATTCTTCATTTATTGCTAGATGTGTTGAAAACAGTAAAATCTTGATGACTGTAACAAAGTTCGAGGGAAGGAAGGAAGAAGTCGGAGTCGGCGTGACTGAGGCTCGTGGTAATTTATTCAACTGATTCACAATTCCAAACAAGCATGCACTCGCTTCAAATAAACAGAACTACACAGCACTTTGGCGATAGTCTGCCTCACAGGCAACAGTCTTTCCCCCACGAGTCCTCAGTCTGTCTCTTTCTCTCTCACTCTGGGTTTCTCCGTGGCCTTTTACGGTCTCTCCAGGCCAATCACTGAAATGAGAAGCAAGTGAATGTCATTTTGCACTTGACCTACTTACCGCTCGTCTCCGACCGCTCTCTCCCGCTGCAGACTCCACTAAACCACGCTCCCCTCGCCACGATGACCTTCTGGCCATTTTTTTTTATTTATTAAAGAATACATTTGCTTCCCTGTATTATCTATTCAAACCTAAAATGTAATTGAATTACAGTGAGGTCAATTTAAATGCAGTCATTGGCTGGAAACCCAGCTGCCAGTGTACTGTGTTTTCCTTCTCTATCCCAGTGTCTGGGTTTCAGAAAACCCTAGTGTATGGCAGTATACTGGTAAAATAGCGTTCTGGGGGGTGAATTTATGATTTTGATACTGAAGTTAAAATAATATGATAATGATTAAAAGTTTGTATGAAGCAGTATAATGGGCTGTTTTTGTACGGGTAAAATAACTGGAAGCAAAAGACACCAGAAGCCAAACACTTTCAAGTTACAAATAGTCGCGCCCACTCTCTCGTGAAAACTAAGCTGGATATAATAGGTTACTGTGATTTTTTTACAGCACATGTTGGTTACTGTAATTTTGTACAGTACATAATTGCTTATTGTGTTTTCTACTATACATTGGTAATTACTGTGATTTTCTACATTACATAATTAGTTATTGTGTTTTCTACAATACATTGGTAATTACAGTGATTTTCTACAAGAAAATGTTTTGAACAACGTTTTCTACAAGGTGTGTTTTGAGTTTGAGCTCCGTCAAGTTAATTCTTTGTCGT
>NW_015664293.1:0-805 GCF_001515625.1 Sinocyclocheilus rhinocerous | reverse complement strand
AATTATATCGTGATAATTATCGTTATCGAATTATCGCCCAGCCCTTAGCATTTCAGTATTTTAGTGAATAAGAGCTATGCTCTGATTTTAAATCGTAATTTTGTCTGCTCCTGAAATGGATCATACCGTCGTGGCTGATCAACCATGATTTATCTGTCAATCAGATGCATTTTAAATCACTTTTTCAGTGCACGCACTTTGGATGTGTGTGCACATGGGTGAAGAAACGAGATAGTCTATGTATGACCGGACGATTTATTCATATCCAAAACGAGACGATATGAAGAGCGCTAAACACTCTCATGCAGTGCATTTTTCATTCATACTCGAAGCCGGAGGGCGCTCTAGCGCAGAAAGTCCAAAGTGGCCTAGTAGAAGTAATAACTTATGACGTGCAGGACCAAAACGCCTAGTAGAAGTAATAACTTATGACGTGCAGGAAATCCCTAATATGAACAAAGGCATCCCGCTATTGCTGTAGCTAAAAAAGGTAATTTCAGGTATTTTCGAGGTAATAAATATAGTATATGAATAATGCAGTGCTAATTGACATAACATTTAATACAGTATAGAAACTATTCTGCCTTATTATGTGTTTGTATAAACCAATTCTAAAATTGTCATTAGGAAAATATAGAAAAAATATTATAGAATACAAATTATTGGTTATCATCCAGCAGTGTATATCTTATCCAATTAAAATACATAAGAAAAAATAAAGCCTGTCAATTAGACAAAAGTCAAACATTTTATTTATAAATTTTTTTTACATTTCTGTCCCCCTCATTTCTGAAATTATGGCTAT
>NW_015664292.1:0-500 GCF_001515625.1 Sinocyclocheilus rhinocerous | reverse complement strand
TATAAAATAAAAATTATAATAAAAAATAAATGTTTACAAAAAGATATTAGTTTTTTTATGGCTAACTTTTTCTTCTTCTTTTTTTGGTACCATACCAATGCAGAATATGTGTAGATTTTTTTCTTCTTGTGAAATATTCCTTTCCTTATGAATCTGGAAAGAAAGGACTATGAAAGTTACTTTTGATACAACATTTTATGTGAAAAGACCTTACAAGTGTAAGATATCTCAGAAGTTTGTTGTGTTGCGGAGCCAATGATAAATTTCTTCAATGTAGTCAATGAAGCTCGAAAAGCAGAGTTCCAGATGTTAAAATAAGACTTTTGGTAGTTCCGTTTTTTTATTGGTTATGCCTGTCTGGTTTGCCAGAATTTATTACTAGCCCACCTGGTCCATTTTTTAATGGTGGAATTTGGCCAAATCAACCATTTAAAAAAAACTTTCACTTTGCCGCTTCCCATTGGTTGGCGGTGGTCACATGAGACATTCATCAAATCTGT
>NW_015664291.1:393-513 GCF_001515625.1 Sinocyclocheilus rhinocerous | reverse complement strand
GCCGCCAAAGGAACGCGCTGGGCCCTCTTTAAAGAGCGTACCAGCAGTATTGCCTCCCGACCCCCCCGACCAGATGTCGATCTCAGCATCGGAGGGAGAGCTGTCCGATGAGGATTCGGC
>NW_015664291.1:0-243 GCF_001515625.1 Sinocyclocheilus rhinocerous | reverse complement strand
TTCCACCGTGTCCCGAGCCCTCAAGGTTGCACGATTGGTTCTCGGGGTGGTCCGCACTGGTTCTCAGCGCCCCGCCTCAGTGCCTTTCTTCCCAGAGGTGCATGAGGAGCTCACCAGATCATGGAGAGCACCTTTTACTGCCAGAAACCGACCTGCTGGTTCCTCCTCCCTCACCACCCTTGACAGTGGTGCAGCTAGGGGGGTATACAAGGGTCCCCCCGGTGGAGCGGTTGGTTGCGATGC
>NW_015664290.1:392-502 GCF_001515625.1 Sinocyclocheilus rhinocerous | reverse complement strand
ATCCGTATGGCTACAGTGACCTCGGAATAAGAATGAAAGAGACTATTAGTTTAGATGCCATTCTTCTTATGATGTAGCGAGTACATCGGGTGTTATGGGAAGTGTTCCCG
>NW_015664290.1:0-206 GCF_001515625.1 Sinocyclocheilus rhinocerous | reverse complement strand
CCTGCCGAACAACGCAAAGCAGATTGTGCCAGAGTTTGGGGCGCTAAATAGGAAAAGGAGTGGAAATCCTCACAGATACCATTCTCTCTAAGAAGGAACATAGCTGAGATGATACTGCCTTTTCTAGTATTTTTGACAGAAAAGGGAAGTTTGAGATTGGTCTGTAGAGGACCCATTGGTGAGCAAGTGATGTAATGCTAAATTTC
>NW_015664289.1:93091-97362 GCF_001515625.1 Sinocyclocheilus rhinocerous | reverse complement strand
TAATTCCAGCAACAGGAAATAGACAGACTATTTTACCCGCGGATTCTTTTTCTCTGGTGCTAGTTACTCCCAACACTGTTAACATAACACCCAACACATTATCTGACAGCAACACTAATTTAATCCCATACCTGACACATTTGACATTAAAACTGGGACCCGAACTGCACCTGCATTAAATCATACAAACCTACAAAACTCATTTATTAAAACTTTTATTCAAATTGTGAATAGATTAAATAGAGAAAGCAAGCAAAGAGTGCTACCTTTAATATAATCACTACAGCTGTCAATCAGTGGCAGCGCGATTGGCTACATTGCTCAGCGTGTACTGGACCGAGTCAAAATCGTAGTTATTGGACTCACAACCTGCCCGTGCTTGTCAACGTCCAGCTTGCACCTGCACCACACCCTACACATAAATATTATTCCACCCATTACATCAAATATTAGCGATTCACCTGCGTGTACCCGCCTGCATGCAGGACTCTGGCTTCCCCCTTGTCAAGTCAAGTCACCTTTATTTATATAGCACTTTTAACAATACGGATTGCGTCAAAGCAACTTTACAGCATTAAATAAGAAAATAGTGTGTCAATAATGCAAAATGACAATAGTAAACACTCAATTTTCAGTTAACGGCAGTTCATGGACAACTGTGGACAGCATAATAGACAACTCTGGCCCCAGAGAGTGATTGTAAATTAAGTTTACATGAAATATGTTTGAAATTTCAATCTGCATCTTCTGAGATACTGCGATTTCATTGTAATCCTTCTCATAAAGTCACTGAATTAACCATTAACTGTTCACCTGATTGAGTTGCTGTCTGTGTGTGATGTTAGAGCATTGTTGAGAGAGAACAAGAATGTATTGGAAACACACTACCGCCTACCCGCCTAGGAAATACACTTACCTGAGATTTATTTTTTTTATATCTCTGAAATATATGATAATATTCTTGAAAACAATCTTTTTTTTATATATATATATTATTGAAGAAAATATTAGTTAAGTATCAAAGAAAGAAAAAAAAATAATAGCCATAGTATGGACTTTTGTAAATGCTGTGATCCTGTGATGCTCAGATACTGTTCTTTCCTTCTCACATTGCTGATTTCACCATTAACTCTTCACCTGAACAGTTTGTTTTTGTATATGGTATCATTGTAATACTTGATCATCAAAACATAGGTGTAGACATCACCTTTTCTGTGTTATCATGTTTGGTTCAGGAGATATGACACAAAATACATAATTTGGTTATGGCAGAAAGTAAAATGGTCACCATGGCAACTATGAGGTGTTTTTTGCTATGGCTCCATTTCTGAAAATGTTTAGGGCTGTAAACTATACATGTGTACCAAGTTTCATGCTTTTATGAAGAAGAGAACATTACTTTCACATATCACCTGGACTGATATGCAAGTTTATGGCTAGCATGTGCATCATGGATCAAGCGGGAGAGACAGGCAGTCAAACTACTATGGTTGAAGTTTAAAGAATTTGAAAATGATTGCTGTAGTTTATCAAATCATGGACAAATCCATGGCTCGTTGTTAGCCCTGGCACGCACTGGCCCAACAGTGGAAAAGTGGCTACTGTCGTGGTTTACATGTTCATGTACATGTATCTGACATAATATGACATAACATTGATCTTTTAAATGCATTGTGTCATAAAAGCCATACAGGCTATTATGTTGTTTTTAGATAAATCGTTCAGAGGGGTTTGACCAACCAGTTAGACAGACAGACTACTAGATTATTTGTACAAATCATGAAGCACCCCAATCCCAGCCATTTATAATATAATTTTGATTAATATGACTAAATATTATTAAATTGTAACGAAATTAAAGATCCGTCTTTGATTGTCAAATGAATTCCAGGTGCAGTTCCCCCTCAGCCAATTAGATTTCACGTAGCATTTTCATCGGTCAGTCGTGGAATTCTGATTGATTGGTAACTTTTGACAATGTTAAGTTAATTCATTAGTTAATTAATTTCTAGCGCAAGAGCACGGAGAGATTTGTGAGTGCAACGAACACAGTTTGAGTGCGCACACTTTGAGCGAGAGGAGAGATTCGCAATTGCAACGGACATGTTTTAAGTGCGCGTACACTCTCTGGGTGAGAGCAGTGTATATCTCATAGACTGTATAAAAACATGGACGTAGTGTCCGTGACGTCACCTGTAGGTTTCTGAAGAGCATTTTTGAAGCCCAAAGTGAGCGGAGCGGACCGTCCTCATTTTGGCAGCGCGTCACTCCTGGATAATCGAAAATGGGCAGGACGTGGCAGGACGAGGGTGGAGCTGGTTGCTGAAACCACGCCCGCCTAGCTTGTCGGTGGTGACAGCAGTGGCCTAGCTGGTCGGTGGTGACAGCAGCGGCAATCCACCTTTCACTCGTGGCCACGCCCTCAATTATACATAACTTTAAGGCTTAATATAATTTAAACGGATGAGTTATAAAAAAATTCACCCCCCTCACATCATGAAGGGCAAAATGAGTTATATAGCTGTATATACCAAAACCACTTTTTGTACCAGGCTGTAAACATATTTTTTTCTGCTGTAAATTTGGGCATTTTAACATGGGGTGTCTATGGGATTGACTTCCTTTTGGAGCCAGTCTCTAGCGGCTAGTCGATGAATTGCAGTTTAAGTCACTTCTGTGTTGGTTTCAAGAGAGAGACCGGAAGGTTGCCGCTTGGTATATCTGAGAGCACGTGTCCGCATTTGTGTTAGAGCAAAGGAATTCCACGTGCGAGCAGAGAGATTTGCGCTGGCGCATCATATTAATGTACTTTCACTCTACAACAGTGCGCTCTCAACATTTGTCAGTTAAATAACGCCATACTACATATTCCATGCTTTTGTTTTCTTCGTTGTAAGACAACAGAGAGTGACGCAACCGGAAACTGTAATGCGTGTGCTCGCGAAACGTTTCGCGTGAGCACGCACAACTTTTCTCGTGCGCAATCGAAAGTTTCTCATGAGCATGCGGTAGTCTGTGTATTTTTATTTTTTTTGCTAAGGTCCCTTTAGGGGCTCCTAAATTGTTTGGTACAATACTATTCCAAATTTAGGGGGGACAGAGGTGGGCAAGCTTGTTGACACGGGGGCACTGCCCACTTCCCAGAAATGCCCCTGCTCAGACACTTCCCTCCTAGCACAAATGGGGTTGTTGCAGAGTGAGATTTAAAAGTGAACTGTTGTATGTGAACAATTAAGGTTGAAACCTCAGTCTCAGCCATGGTTTAGTGATGAAATACATGCTCTTAGACGGGCTTGAAGGAAAGCTGAACACAGATGGAAGAATGACAGGCTACAGATTCATTATGAAATGCTAAAAGATACTCTTAGCTTTTACCAACGTGCAGTCAAAGCTGCAAGAACTAAATTCAGAGTTCTGGCATGAAACTCTAGATGGCGCAGTCCGATAGGTCTAGCTCAATCTGACCTGGCGACATCATTGTCACATGGCAGCTGATTGGTTCTCTCCTGTATATGTAGCCAGTGAGCTTACTGTATATATTCAATATATAATATCAATATATATATATATATATATGTCAACATTCAAATACCTGGCTTTTGTTTGCTGTAGCAGTATTGCAGCGCACTTCAGAGCAGCCTAAATCAACATCTAAGATAAGTGAATGCTCTTTTAATCCATATCGCTGTGTATATTTGCGTGGTCTGCCTAATTGAATGCAAAATGAACAACCGTAACCAAGTTTAAACTAAGTGTCATGTTAGCATTCGTGATGAGTGTGTGGTTGATTTCAGTTGCACGCGCTTATCACAGTCATATCAACGATAGTGTTGTGGGAGAAGGGAATTAAGAGTTATCGCTATGGTTGTTGCATTCCGAGTGAAATGCATTATGGGTAATGTAGTTCAGAGAAATGTGCTCGCGTGATGTGTGCTATCGTGTGTTGTGCAGTTCAGAAAACGGAGAAATAATGTTTATATTCTGCTTTATTTAATAATTCAAGTCAGTCCACCCAGGAGTTTGTGCACTGTAACTCTGATAACTTTATGTACACTAGAGAGTAAAATTACATGCATTGGCTAATTTTGTCCATCTCATCATTGCACGAACACGAATTAACGAGCTGTTATGCTGCCGCTGGGACTGATGAAGTGTAGAATGTAAAAGCAGATATTAAATTACTAAATTGTGACATTTGCTCAGGTGGATGCTGGGGTCTCATCTATCGGATTGCAATGTATATCCATTTTGTTAATTAACATTACACATAG
>NW_015664289.1:83910-92465 GCF_001515625.1 Sinocyclocheilus rhinocerous | reverse complement strand
TGCATCGGCTAATTTTGTCCATCTCAGCATTGCACGAACACGAATTAACGAGCTGTTATGCTGCCGCTGGGACTGATGAAGTGTAGAATGTAAAAGCAGATATTAAATTACTAAATTGTGACATTTGCTCAGGTGGATGCTGGGGTCTCATCTATCGGATTGCAATGTATATCCATTTTGTGTGTGGATACATGCATGTCCACTGATGCAGCAGTTTATCCTTGTATTCAGCAGCATGCATATATTTGCTTGTATTGTTTTGTGTAACGTGTCTACTGCTTTGTGGGGGTTATTCATATTTGTTATATGTGCAGCAGCAGTATTTCTTACATGCTTACCGCAGCATGCTGTGGATGTATTGGCAGTAGCAAGTCTCGGTACTTGCTCTGCAGTAGCAGCAGCAGCAGCGTAGCAGATCTATTCCGCCAAATACATTAAATACATTACAATACAGACTAAATACATTAACATTGTCATGTACATTACCATGCCAATCCCTCCGAGAGTTGTCATGACAGAAATTCAGAGTTCTGGCATGGAACTCTAGATTGCGCAGTCCGATGGGTCTAGCTCAATCTGAACTGGCGGCATCATTGTCACATGGCAGCTGATTGGTTCTCTCCTGTATCGGTAGCCAATGAGCTTACTGCTCAATATTCAAATACTTTTAGGCTTTTGTTTGCTGTAGCAATATTGCAGCGCACTTCTGAGACCCTCCACCTTCCCCAGCTCCACCTGTGTAGATCTGCTACGAGGTGATTCGTGTATTCTATATGGGGGTTATTCATATGTGTTATATGTGCAGCAGCAGTATTCCTTACATGCTTACCGCAGCATGTTGTGGATGTATTGGCAGTAGCAAGTCTCGGTAGTTGCTCTGCAGCAGCAGCAGCGCAGCAGATCTATTCCGCAAAGACCAAATATATTAACATTGTCATGTACATTACCATGCCAATCCCTCAGAGACGGATATTTTTCAGATTTAATTAATAGAACTGCTCACTGTCCAAAAGCTCTATTTGGCAGAATAAACAATGTGCTAAACCTAGCTATAGCACCTCCTTTAGATTCCACTTCCTTTACTAGTGAGGATTTCCTGAACTCTTTTTGTGAGAAAGATTGACAAGATTAGAGAAGAGATTGTCCCCCCAACATTGTTCTCGAAATTCCGGTGTCAAGTTATTGTACATTTGACTGTTTTGATTATGTCTCCATTCCGGTTCTAGCAGATTTAGTTAAGCACATGAAATCATCTTCCACTCCTATGGATCCTGTCCCTCCATGGTTTTTAAAAGACTTGTTTGAAACCATGGGCCCTAGTATACTATCTATTGTGAATAGTTCCTTATCCAAGGGTTGTGTTCCATCCAATTTTAAATGAGCAGTGGTCACTCCTTTAATTAAAATAAATAAATAAATGGCCTTGAGGTTACAGAGCTGAACAATTTCCATTTTTATCTAAAGTTTTAGAGAAGGGAGTTTTGAGTCAAATTAACCCTTTTTTTGTGGGAGAATAATCTCCTGGACAAATTCCAATCCGGTTTTAGAGTTGGTCATAGTACAGAGACAGCTCTGGTAAAAGTGTTACATGATTTATTATTAGCAGTTGAGTCTGGGATGGCTGCTGTTTTAATTTTGTTAGATCCCAGTGCCCCATTTGACAATGTGGATAATTTGATTCTCTTAAAATGGTTGAAGTGTGATGTTGGGTTTGGTGGAACAGCTCTTAAATGGTTTCACTCTTACCTTAAGGACAGAACAGTTTCTGTTAATTTGGCAAATGTTGTATCCTCTGTGGTCCCCTTAAAATATGGTCTTCCTCAGGGCTCTATTTTGAGTCCTATGTTGTTTTCTTTATATATGTGCCCTTTGGGATCTGTTTGTCGTCGCTACGACATTTCTTATCACATGTATGCTGATGACACAGATTTATCTTACACTTAAAGTCAGAAATTAGCAGTCTTTGCAGTCTCTGCTGCGGTGTCTTGATGAGGTTAAAGTTTGGATGTCAAGTAATTTTCTTCAGCTTAATGAACAAAGTTTGAGATCATAATTTTTGGTCCTCCTAAGGTTAAAGAGAAGATAGCAAATGCTCTTGGTCCCTTAGAAATGATCGTGAAAGATATTGTGAGAAAACTTGGCGTTTTGATTCCTCTCTTAGCTTTGATAACAGATTAATTTAAAACCTTTTCTTAGTTTTAAAGATTTGGAGATTGTTGTTCATGCTTTTATCAATTCTCGACTGGATTACTGTAACTCACTCTATATAGGGATCTGTTAGCGGCAACTATCTCGCTTGCAGCTTGTACAAAATGCCGCAACTAGGCTTTTGACCAGCACTTTGGGCAACAAAGTTGCATTTAAATGTGTTATACAAATAAATAAAAGTTTTAAGATTTATTTTTGGCATTTTGCTTTAATTATGATAGAACAGTACTCGGCATGGGGCAGCATGCGATGACTGTGGCAACTTTAACATTTGAAAGGATACTGTGGCAAAGTTATTGCTTTCCTTATTCAAACTGATTTTTTTTTCATGAATATATAGTTCACCTGAAGAATGAAAGCTATATACACTTGGAAAATTAAGAGCTGTATCATTGCTTATCGACACTAGGGGTGTGACAATACACTTAGCTCACAAGATGAGACAAAATACAGATTTTTGGTTCACTAGGAAGAGACAATATTTTAATACTATTTTTAAGAAATTTTCAATGACAAAATATTTGTCTTTTAATTACAAAAAATAAAAGAATGCAGTTGTATTTTGAAATATTTGAACTAATCTAGGGCTGTACCTAGTGATTATTTTGGTAATCAAGTACTCTACTGATTATTTTGACAATTGAGTAATCTGATATTTTTAGTAACAAACAGGCCTAAGTGAAAACCAGGATTTAGTATGACTATTGTATTTATGTATAAACTGATGAGGCAGTAATAATTGGCTCAAATAAAATATCAAAACCAAATAATTACATGGTTTTATTGAACAACATGGTTAAAATACATAATGTAATATGCCTATACATAATATGAAAATAACCAACTTAAGTACATAATGTATTATAACAAATACCTGCAGAGGGCGCCAAGCGTGATTAAACAATGTTTAAATCCATTTAATTGTAATATTTGGCCACATGCAAACTCAGAAACTTTTATTTTGAAATTGTGATACAATAAATGGCATATTTAGAAATAGGTTGATGTATTCTCCTGTGTTGGCAACGGTTTAAATGATTTATGTTACAAATCTAGTGAGATAATGCACACTGTTTTCCCAGATGAACGTTAAGCAAGTACAATTCACAGTATATGCAGAGGAAGAGTTTAGCCCCTTTCACACATACAGTCTTAACTGGTAAATTACCGGTAAGTTACCATTAAGAGATCATGTGTGAACAGGACCTTTTCAAAAATCCCGGTAAATTTGTTCTGGCAATCATATCGTTCTTATGGAGATGACATGATTACTCTGAGCTGTTTACAAAGCTCCGCTGCTTTTTAATTTGTTTTTCTATATAAATATGCGCTAGATGGACATCTTTGTCCATTGCGCTTCGCAGCTTTTCCATTCATCATGCCTGGGCCTCTGCAATTGGATACCACAGTATTATGCGCGTCTCGTGTTTATAGGAGCAAAAAATTCTGATTGGCTAGTAATGTTAGTGTGGTTGAGAGTGAAAGCTGTGCTCCTCTCATACCATTGGTAGGCGAACTCATGGACTCGAAAGTGATATCAAGAAGGTTTTTTTTTTTTAATGTAGGATGTTTTTTTTTTCTGCAGCCAAACGCTGCACGCCGGATATCCAGCATGGTGCCAGAGAACTTTAAGCCCTGACTCTATATTGTTTTTATTTTTTAAATTTTATTGATTTTTTTTATTTTTTTATAAATTGTTATAAATTACCTGACTTTCTCCCAGTGGTTTACATTGCACACAATTTATTATGTTATTTATATACAGCAAAACAAAACAAACATAATTTCTAACATAATATAACACCGTTTTGGTACTTTAATGGCATTTCTTTTATCACATTTGGAGATTGAGAGGTTACTATGAAAATAACTGCTTGAAATAATTTTTTAATCTTTTGTGTTACAATGTAATTAATATAGGATAAGTGTTTGGACAATATGTCTGTTTTTTGTGTGTGTTTGTTTTAGGTGATTCCTTAACAGAATTTATCAAGTGTTGAATAATGGGGTGAAAGGGTGTTATATGTGTAGTGTATGAGAATAACTCTATTTTACTGAAAATAACTGCAAATTCACTGCTGAATATAGGCAGCTGTTATTACTAAATAGAATAATCTTGCAACAGTTGATTAGATATTATTGAACAACGCTGAGTAATGCTACCACAATAAAAGCTAAACTTTTTTGACCGTAAATAAAACAATCATTTATAATAGACACACAAAATTTAGCTTTTGTAAAAAAAAACAAACAAAAAAAAAACTGCTATATCAGAAGATACAAAGCAAAGAGAGAAAAAATGAAGCATTCCTCTTAAAAGACAGATTTATTTATTTTATTAATTAATTAGAGAGGGAAAAAATGTGTTTTTTATTAAAAGTAAATCACCTGAGGATAGGATAAAGAGAACATTTAAAATCAAGAGTATTCTATAGTCCAGGTGTTCCTCTTCACTTGTCAAGTTTTTAATTCTGTGTGTTCGGACATTTTGAATGATGTTGCTCCACTTAGACTTAAAAGGTTGAAACCTCAGTCTCTCAGCCATGGTTTAGTGATGCAATACATGCTCTTAGATGGGCTTGTAGGAAAGCTGAACACAGATGGAAGAATGACAGACTACAGATTCATTATGGAATGCTAAAACATTCTCTTAGCTTTTAATGTGCTAAAGTGCAGTCAAAGCCGCAAGAACTAAATATTTTTCAGATTTAATTAATAGAACTGCACGGTTTTTAAAAGACTTGTTTGAAACCATGGGCCCTAGACTATCTATTGTGAATCGTTCCTTATCCAAGGGTTGTGTTCCATCCAATTTTAAACAAGCAGTGGTCACTCCTTTAATAATAATAAAAAAAATTTAAAAAAAAAAACTGGCCTTGAGGTTACAGAGCTGAACAATTTCTGTCCCATTTCTAAACTTCCATTTTTATTTAAACTTTTAGAGAAGGTAGTTCTGACCCAAATTAACCCTTTTTTGTGGGAGAATAATCTCCTGGACAAATTCCAATCCGTTTTGAGAGTTTGTCATAGTACAGAGACAGCTCTGGTAAAAGTGTTAAATGATTTATTATTAGCAGTTGATTCTGGGGGATGGCTGCTGTTTTAATTTTGTTAGATCTCAGTGCCACATTTGACAGTGTGGATAATTTGATTCTCTTAAAACAGTTGGAGTGTGATGTTGGGTTTGGTGGAACAGCTCTTAAATGGTTTCACTCTTACCTTAAGGACAGAACATTTTCTGTTAATTTTGCAAATGTTGTATCCTCAGTGGTCCCCTTAAAATACGGTCTTCCTCGGAGCTCTATTTTGAGTCCTACGTTGTTTTCTTTATATATGTGCCCTTTGGGATCTGTTTGTCGTCGCTACGACATTCCTTATCACATGTATGCTGATGACACAGATTTATCAACCGCTTAAAGTCAGAAATGAGCAGTCTTTGCTGGCTCTGTTGCGGTGTTTTGATGAGGTTAAAGTTTGGCAGTCAAGTAATTTTCTTCAGCTTAATGAAAAAAAAAGTCTGAGATCATAATATTTGGTCCTCCTAAGGTTAAAGAGAAGATAGCCAATGCTCTTGCCCCCTTAAGAAATGACAGTGAAAGATATTGCAAGAATTCTTGGCGTTTTGATCCCTCTCTTAGCTTTGATAACAGATTAATTCTAATTCAGTTGTAAGAAGTAGCTTTTATCAGCCTAGAACTATTTCTAAGCTAAAACCTTTTCTTAGTTTTAAAGATTTGGAGATTGATGTTCATGCTTTTATCACTTCTCGACTGGATTACTGTAACTCACTCTATATAGGGATTTGTCAGCAGCAATTGCTTGCAGCTTGTACAAAATGCCGCAGCTAGGCTTTTGTCCGGCACTTTGGGCAACAAAGTTGCATTTAAATGTGCTATACAAATAAATAAAAGTTGAAGTTTTAAAGATTTATTTTTGGCATTTTGCTTTTATTATGATAGAACCGTACTCCGACAGGAAGTGAAGTGGGAGAGAGAGTGGGATCGAATAGTACTCAGACAGGAAGTGAAGTGGGAGAGAGGGGGGGATCGGAAAAGGTCCGCGAGCTGGGACTCAAACTCAGGACGCCCGAAGCGCAACAGCGCTATATGTCAGCACACTACCCATGTCCACCTGTTACACAGGGTGATTCCCAAACGGAAAGACGCACGCTAGCAAAGATGCATGCTTTCTAGACTAGTTTTTCTCAGGCTTTAAAGCTAGAGTCCTTCTCAGCATTAAGACTCTCTAGTAAGTGTGCTACATCATAAATGTTTCCGCTCCTGCGGTCACTGCACAAAAATACTTTTAGAATTATAATTTGAAAAATACTTTTTTTGTTTTTTTATATTTATTTATTTATTTTTTATTGTTATAAATGACCTGACTTTATCCCAGTGGTTTACATTACACACAATTAATTATGTACAGCAAAACAAAAGAAATGCCAGTAAAGTACCAAAACTGTTATATTATTGTATTAACTATGTTTCTGTTTGATCACTTTTGGAGATTGATAGGTTACTATGAAAATAACTGCTTGAAAATTATTTTTTAAATCTCTTTTGTTACAATGGAATTAATATAGAATGTGTTTGGACAAGTCTTTTTTTTTTTTTTTTTTGAGGTGATTTCTTAATTTATCAAGTGTTGAATAGTGGGGTGAAATGGTGTTATATATGTGTAGTGTATGAGAACAGCTCTATTTTACTGAAAATAACTGCAAATTCACTGCTGAATATAGGCAACTGTTATTATTGAATAGAAGCAGCTTGCAACAGTTCATTAGGCTAGATATTATTGAACAATGCTGAGAGATGCTACCACAATAAAAAACCCACCTTTTTTGACGGTAAATAAAACACTCCTTTATAATAGACATGTACAAAATGTCCTATATCAGAAGATACAGAGCTGAACTTGGCAAAGAGAGAGAAAAAATAAAGCATTCCTCTTAAAATAAACATTTATTTAATTAATTAATTAGAGAGGGAAATTTTTTTTTTATTACAAGTAAATCACCTGAGGAGAGGATAAAGAGAACATTTAAAATCAAGAGTATTCTATAGTCCAGGTGTTCCTCTTCACTCGTCAAGTGCTCTCATCAGCCTTGAATGCTATTCTGTTTGACTTAAATCCAACATATATGCTTTGTTTTAATTTGAATATATGATCACATTATATTTGTGTAAGATAAACAAACATGAAACATCTGGCAGAGTTACTGTACCAGACTAACGGAAATGAGAGCAAATTAATGACCTTCATTTGCTCTGCCTGAAACTTCCCTACGCTCTTTTGTCATTCAAAATAACCCGATCTAGAAACAGCAGTGTGAATTAACAAAAATAATCTTTTAATCTGAAGTTCCAATCATGGAATTCCTCTGTACTTCAAGTTGTCACGTTTAAACACACACACATATTGACATTAGCATATCTACAATCAAGTGTGAACAACTGACACAATGAGTAAGAACGATGGAGGGAAAATTAATAGCATTATATGTATAAATGGCTAGGGACAAGGACTGTTAAGTGTGAAATTAACATGTAAACAGTTGGGAAACACCCCAGCCACCTCCCCCCAATCTCCCTCTCCCCCTTCCCCTTGTGACATTCTAGAGCAAAACAGACACTATTTTTGGAATAAGCACCCCAAAAATTATTAATAGAAACCATTTTTGGATTTCATAATGGAGGGCGGCTTTATAGGGAAAACATTATAAAGTTCAAAACAACATAAGTCTGATACACATTCAAGCAACTTCGTAAAACCACAACCTTTAATTTGTAGGAGAACTTGCCATATCATGCAGTCCACACACTGACATATGTGGGGCACTTTGTCACACACACACACACACACACACACACACACACACACTTCCCTGTCTCATTCAAACCCCAGCATTCTTGATAAATATACATAAAGCCTTACACAAAGGCCTTGTTGTTCTGGTAATGGGCAAGTTGCTAATGGAGATATATTTTCAGGATTATATCGGCATTCAATTGCAAATTCTGAGTTTTAATTCTCTGGTCCTTGTCTATGAATAAGAGTATCCTTTGAATGCTTCCGACACCTGGTGCCGTGGGTTTGAGATGTGTGGGGGCTCAGTACAGACTGGTTCGCTTTGCCAGCACAGCTTTTTCCCACACTTTCTTTCACCCTAGGAAAAATAAGCTGCACACTTGTTACATTGTTCACCTTCAATAAAGAAAAAGCACCTTACAAAGTCTGGACACCAGAAAAATAATTTCCTTATCACTCAGGTTGGGTTTAGAATTTCAGAAGTGTAAGTCGATCGATTGAGAGAGTGTGTGTGTGTGTGTGTGTGTGTGTGAGCA
>NW_015664289.1:81017-83678 GCF_001515625.1 Sinocyclocheilus rhinocerous | reverse complement strand
AAGTCGATCGATTGAGAGAGAGTGTGTGTGTGTGTGTGTGTGTGTGTGTGAGCAAGAAGAGAGAGAGACGTTTTGCTAAATACTGCTGAGGAGCTTTGCTTTGGTCATTTGTAAAGACCCTTTTGTGGATTTATCCATATTCATCCCACCTCTACTCAACACACAATCTGGACATTTATCCACCATAAATTTAGCACATTTAAATAAACAATATAGATGTATTATTATTTTTTATTTTTTTTTGTAAGAATAATTGTTTGCTTTTGTGAGTGCAATGATACAGGAACATGGAGGGGAAGTCAGAGGGGTGCATGACAGTGCTGTAGTCGGGGCCATATATGCAATATGTATACACTGTATGCTTTCTTTTTTCACACAGACTGTTTGCGTATTACGACTTCTAAGGATCAATATTTGCGTATACCCTCGGTATACCCATTTGTTTGTTGCTTCGCAAGTCCATAATCTCATGTAGCTTCCCCTTTAATGGTGTCCCATACGGTTGTGTGAAACTTGTGATTCTTTGTTGTAATTTTACCTTTGGTGGTATGCACCTAAAAGTTGTTTGCAATCCGCCATTAACCAAGACAAGAAGAAGTAAATCTACCTTTTCCCGCCCATCATTGACGGCGCGTGTCCTCTGCTGCAGCGAGAGAACTCCGCTCAATGCCGCTTGCGCTCCGTGTTCGGTATGGGAAGCCAAACACACCAAAAGTGGGATGAAACAGCGCTGTATTAAAGTGTTCGCGCCGTATTAAAGTGTTCGCGCCGCGCTGACCTGTCATCGGCGCGGCTCAATGGATCGAGCTGCGCGACCGACTCGACAGCGCAGGGCGAACATGTTTGCTAGCGCCACCGAATGGACAGCACGGCGCTGATCAATTAAAACCATGCCGCGCGAACATTAGGCTGCATTAATTTCATGTGTTTTTCCCTGTACATAACATAATGAAGATCAGTATTAAGTTATACATTTCTTTTGCTTATTATCTTTCATATTACTACATGTAAACATTGTTAGCTAGTTTGAAGAACTGCACAGTAGCAAAGAGCTGTTCAAATCAGAAACCTTAATGATTTACAATACCGTAGTCCTCTTAGAATTTTAGGTTTTATTCATCAAGGCATATTTTAGGTAAATTTTACATTTATATTTGTGTAACTGTAGCATATGTTTAAACTGAAAAAAGAGTAAAATTTACTGATAATTTTCTGCCAGGACATTATCTATTAACTTTCCCTTACGGAAATCTGGAAATTAACCATGGTTTTACTATAGTAAAAGTGCAGTAATCATGGTTTTGGCAGATTTATTGACATTTGTTTAACGACAGTCTTACTACAAATAACGGGGTTACGGTTAGTGTATAATTTTTAGTGTAGGCTGGTAAGTTTAGTGTATACGTTTTCCATTAACCCTAAATAGGCTAATGCAGTGCAATTACCGTCAATACAGTACACTGTCCCCCATCCCTGCCTTAAAAACCTAGCCATTAAATGAAATTGCAATATGAATGTTAAATAGCATCACCTTGGCCATTCCCTGTAATTGCTAGAGAAACACACACATATCAATATATATTAGTAAATCATTAGTCTCTGATTTTATATATATATATATATATATATATATATACAGGCTATACTGTATGCAATTCTTCAAACTAGCTAACACTTTTTACATGTAATAGTAATATGAAGGATAATAAGCAAAAGAAATGTAATAACTTAATACTGATCTTCATTATGTTATGTACAGGGAAAAACACATGAAATTAATGCAGCATAATGTTCGCGCGGCATGGTTTTAATTGATCAGCGCCGTGCTGTCCATTCGGTGGCGCTAGCAAACATGTTCGCCCTGCGCTGTCGAGTCGGTCGCGCAGCTCGATCCATTGAGCCGCGCCGATGACAGGTCAGCGCGGCGCGAACACTTTAATACGGCGCGAACACTTTAATACAGCGCTGTTTCATCCCACTTTTGGTGTGTTTGGCTTCCCATACCGAACACGGAGCGCAAGCGGCATTGAGCGGAGTTCTCTCGCTGCAGCAGAGGACACGCGCCGTCAATGATGGGCGGGAAAAGGTAGATTTACTTCTTCTTGTCTTGGTTAATGGCGGATTGCAAACAACTTTTAGGTGCATACCACCAAAGGTAAAATTACAACAAAGAATCACACAACCGTATGGGACACCATTAAAGGGGAAGCTACATGAGATTATGGACTTGCGAAGCAACAAACAAATGGGTATACCGAGGGTATACGCAAATATTGATCCTTAGAAGTCGTAATACGCAAACAGTCTGTGTGAAAAAAGAAAGCATACAGTGTATACATATTGCATATATGGCCCCGACTACAGCACTGTCATGCACCCCTCTGACTTCCCCTCCATGTTCCTGTATCATTGCACTCACAAAAGCAAACAATTATTCTTACAAAAAAAAATAAAAAATAATAATACATCTATATTGTTTATTTAAATGTGCTAAATTTATGGTGGATAAATGTCCAGATTGTGTGTTGAGTAGAGGTGGGATGAATATGGATAAATCCACAAAAGGGTCTTTACAAATGACCAAAGCAAAGCTCCTCAGCAGTATTTAGCAAAACGTCTCTCTCTCTTCTTGCTCACACACACACACACACACACACACAC
>NW_015664289.1:70063-80074 GCF_001515625.1 Sinocyclocheilus rhinocerous | reverse complement strand
ATGTTAAATAGCATCACCTTGGCCATTCCCTGTAATTGCTAGAGAAACACACACATATCAATATATATTAGTAAATCATTAGTCTCTGATTTTATATATATATATATATATATATATATATACAGGCTATACTGTATGCAATTCTTCAAACTAGCTAACACTTTTTACATGTAATAGTAATATGAAGGATAATAAGCAAAAGAAATGTAATAACTTAATACTGATCTGAACTGATACTGATACGCTGTCCATTCGGTGGCGCTAGCAAACATGTCCTCCCTGCGCTGTCGAGTCGGTCGCGCAGCTCGGTCCATTGAGCCGCGCCTTTGACAGGTCAGCGTGGCGCGAACTCTTTAAAGGGGTCATATGATGCATTTTCAATTTTTCCTTTCTCTTTGGAGTGTTACAAGCTCTTGGTGCATAAAGAAGATCTGTAAAGTTGCGAAGACTAAAGTCTCAAATCCAAAGAGATATTCTTTATAAAAGTTAAGAGTCAGCCACGCCTACCTAAAACGGTTCGTTCTAACACACCCCCACATATCTACGTGACGATGTGGGAAGATTTGCATAACGCAGCCCAAATGTCCCGCATAAACGCATTTCATTACACCAAATACACAAAATAATGTTCTTTTTAGCAACATCATATGACCCCTTTAATACAGCGCTGTTTCATCCCACTTTTGGTGTGTTTGGCTTCCCATAGTTTTGAGTGGCATTGAGTGCAGTTCTTTCGCTGCAGCAGCAGACACGCGCCATAAGAAAATATGTGAGTGGAGACATTATCACGCTAGTATCAAAAAAGCAAGCCTAATGTGGTAGTGCGGCCAAGACGCGAAACAACTAATTTAGCATATTTTTACTAACATCCCGAGCCTCCGTTACTAATAATTCCAAAACGTCATTTTAATGAAATCAGCTATATTTTTACATGTATAAAGATCCACTTATGCTGTGTGAGAGATTTTCTCACACAGCATAAGTGGGTCTACATGCAAAAATATAGCTGATTTTATTATTTAGGAAGGGAATTATACCTCCTGCAAGAGGATTTGAGGATTTTGCATGTGAAAAACAAAAGTTTTATACAAATACAAGTAGAAATATAAATTATTATTATTTAATTATATATTTGCCTTTTTATATACTGTCCTGAAGCCAAGCAAATTTAAGAAAATATTATCTGGAAATATGTTTTTCCAATTATTATTTTTTCTACCCACTTACATAAAATAAAACATTATTCAGATGTCTCTGTGACGCACTTTTCACAATGAATAAAATTCCAAAGCAACATGTTGAAATTATATATAATAATGCAGTCGACAGACCTGGGCTGGAACAACCTGGAAGTCATGCAGTAGACTACTTGAAAAAAACATCTGTCAGCCAGTTTTAGAGTGCACTGTTTTAATATCACTAAGTTACTAATAAACCAACAATAACTTTTTTTTTTTTTTTTTTTGGTGGTGGGTTGGGGCAACTGGATAATAGTAAACCACGTTTTCCTTTAGAACTACACCACTGGTGCATGAAGGGCTTGAGTCTGTGGTGAAGTGTTTTCATTTACAAAATCAAAGAAAACACACTCCTTTATGTGCTTTATATAACTGCTGTATATTAAAGAGTAGGGCTGGGACAATAAATTGATGCATCGCGAATCGAGAAATTATTCCGCATCGATTCTGAGATTTTCTGAAGGCATCGCAATTCTCTCTTGAATCGATTCTGAGCTTACTTTTGAACAGCAGATGGCACTGCGTGCTTTAGAAATAGCCGTATTATGCTTGCTTAAAGTCCCTTACACATGCACCATTTGAACCTAAAATAATCATTCATAAAGTTTTAAAAGGTTGAAGCAAATTACAAGGATGTTCACAGTGGGCTGTGTTTACATTAATCTCACATCATAAAAGCATAAAAGCCGATGTGCAAGTACATTTAACCACTTTCATTACTCACTGCACATTTAACCACTTACATTACTCACTGCACATTACGAATGCACAAGCGCTCTTCTTCGTGAGCATTTGAGTGTGTGGTTGAAAACTAGCCTAGAGCGCCATCTGCTGTTAAAAACTAAGCTCTGAATCGATTCGAGAGAGAATCACGATGCATTCCGAAAATCTCAGAATCGATCCACGAATCGCGATGCATCGATTTATTGTCCCAGCCCTATTAAAGAGTTATTTACAAGTTTCACATAAGAGTTTATACATGCAGCACAAATATGAAATCGTGCATCCAAAGTGATGAATGGTGTTTTTTGTTTTAAAATAAATCTTAAGAATGCAAACCTTTTGAAAAATTTCCTATGAATATTTCTCATAAATTTTAAAATACTGTATTTTATATATCATTTGGATTTTAAATCAGACATGACTTTATTGCATATAGGCCTACAATTATTTATCCTTTACAAGGATTACACATAATAAATTTAAATAAAACAAAATTATAGCAAATGAAGAGACTTGACAAATATTTCATGCTTTTAAAAGGCACTGTTGATCGGTTAATGTTTTATATACATTTGTAATGATAGAGAAAATCCTTAATTTACTGACAAATGCTCAGAGTTTTATTGGACTTGTTTTGTTAAATATTTGTTTTAATGATCAGTGTGATGATATGTGGACCTGACAAACAAGCGAGCGAACACGCACACACACACACACACGCACACAGCACTGTTTACATTAATCTCTCATTTCATGCAGCGAGAAACTGAAAATTTCTGAGCTGGAGAGTGTGCTAGCCATTAATCACTGGCTCTAACGCTCTCAGGGTCGAGAGCATTCAGCCTCAAGCCGATTATTGCTCATAAATAAGTACAACAGCCCTGGGCACTCTAGAAGACTATTAGCATATGACAGGGCCAATCAACGAAGCAGTTATCATATTACATTGGGGCAGCCCCCCTCAAGTTGCATGTTAATGTCTGCAGGGATGTTTAATATAGATCTATGTCCAATAGACTGCACACAGGGGACAAGAATAATTAAATATTGCAAAACAAATGTTCACGGGAATGTGTAGGAAAAAAAAATAGCAAGGCACCAATGATTCCAGTTAGACAGATATGGTTATATTTGTGTATGGAGCTGACAGTTGGATGGGGTCAAACGGGACCAAACTGTGAGCTCTTGCTTTTACTAGTGGGCTGTTCAGACACGCTGTGAGATTTTAATTTACAGACACCCTTCTGCTGCTCACTTCACTGTGCACGCGGCACAATTAGCAGCAAACCATTGCGGTCTAAGTCCCTCTAAGCCAGTCAAGCCCATCTAACTCTCCTTGCCCTAGTGAGGCATGGCCGCTTCTGTCAGAACGGCCATTGGATTGAGCGTACTTTATCCTATATTAGAGAACTTTTGGTTATGATTGTTCACACTAGTTCATGCAGTGCATAAATGGAACATGGAATAAACGCCTTTCACGCTTTGCGCTGTTCTTATATGGATCAGTTCGACAGCATGTCCACCAATTAAATTACTTCCCAATTGACTACCAGTAGTACCAACCAAGAAAACATCACGTCAACACACACACACACACACTGAAAAAATATTTGTCTTTAATTTCTGTCCTGTTTGGCCAAACAAACTGATGGTACAAGGTGAATGTAAGGTGTAATTTACATTGGGAGGGTGCATAGGGAGCCCACCTAACGCAAATTAAAACTTCACACACGTAACCTCTAACTGTCTGTGAATTTATACCACCAATTAAGGCTCTCTTTCGACAGTTGTGTGAACAGTTTCATTAGGGGAGATAATACAAAGTGAAATGATAAGCAATCATTATTATAAATCTGCAGACATTACAAGCCATGTTAATGAGGTGTAAATGATCTCATTACTTTTTGAAAGAGTAGAGATTAGATGAAAGAAGAATGGACATGATTCTGTCATGTTCAGAAAACTCAATGCTAATTAGGAACCAGTCTTCTGCAGCCAATGAGGCACAACACTTTGGTAAACAATTGCCATGTTAGCTCTCAGAGAGAGAAAATTAATTAGAATACAGAAAATAAATATCTATCGACAATGAAATACTATATTTATTAGGGTTGTGTGGCATTCAAAAGTGAATTGACATTTCACATTTCAGTTCACATTTAAAAACTGAACTTGAATTATTTTAAATTAGGTAACAAACAAAATGTAGAATTAAAATATAATTCAAATAATTTTATTCAACGGCTATAAGTGTCATTTTTAATCAATCATATTTTATCTAATGACATGGAATTTATAATTGTACACATTTATATATGTATAAAATTGTATAACAATGCAAGGAAAATTTAGTAGGAATTAAAGGTTAAAATACTAATATAAAACTAATTAAAATGAATATTGATTGATGTATTTAATTGTATTAATGTATTTTTAACTTTTTCAAGTATCTGTTGTACATTATTTATTCATTTGTTTGTTTGTTTAGAGTATTTAGGTTAGAGTCTCCATTTAACAATTTACTGAATAGTTCATGTCTGACTTACCAGACAAAAACTGGGAGTGATGTCATGAAATGTAAGTTACTAATGGCAGAATTGCAATGCCGTTTTTTTTTCAATGAAATAAATATGATTAATTCATATGATTCATTCATATAAGTCATCACTGTCAGTTATTTACTAAATAAATCCCCATCAAAAAGGGTGAGTTCTTTAAGCCCATTGTATTAAATGCCTGAATGTGCATGTCTTTATTTGTATGTCACTGTCTATGCAGGATTGTATACTTTAAGTAAAAACTATAAATAATGTTAAAATTATGCAATTGAATGTCCATGAATCTTCCCCTTTGGCATGGCATTTTTAAATCATATAAAACACCTTAGATTATATATGTAACCCGGTTTCCTAAAAAGGCAGTGGGAGTGTGTCATTGCATTGACGCTATGGGAATGTCAATACTAATGCTGCCACACCAAAGGAAAGAGCCTTGGCCAGTCAAGTTTAATCTGGCCACGGCACAAGTTACCACTTCAAGCAGTTCTTCAAATGTGGCAGACCGAAAAGACTGCTCTGCAGAAGCACCTGCCTGCATCCAACTCCCCAGAGCCAGGGACAGACAGCATGAGGTCCTCATTTGGATCTGAAATATCACAGAGCGAGCTTCAAGATCCAAAATAGGGTCCTCTGAGTCCATGGAGAGGGCAAGGCCAACTCGACCTAGCTGCTGCATGGGACCTGAGCTATGGGGTTCAGGTGCTTGACTCTATTCCTTTAGGAAAATAGCCAAGTGGAATTGAAGCTTGTGAATGGTAAACTTTTTGCAATGCACGCAGTCAGACCCTCAAGGACAAATATGCATTTCAGGTATCTATTTATGGCCTTTGTGACACGTTGATCATTCCATATGATCAGCTAATCGATACTGGCGTGTGTACACATGCTTCAGACACCAGTTCACCCGGGAGCGTTCCCATAGTGTCAACGCCATGCATGACACAGCATCAAAGTTCCACTTAGAAAGGGAACTAGTAACATTTGCAACTACATTTTTATTGACTGGTGCTGGGTAATTCATAATAATTTATAAACAATTCATAATAATGCTAGACTAAACTCTAACCTACTTAAACTCTATCCTATTTGTGACCTACTCCCCTTTATAAATCCATTAAAAAGCATGATTTGATCTGATCTGATCCAGTATGTGTTTTTAACAACCTTAATAATAATAATAATAATTGTTACGTTCCACGTGTGTTTTGTGTATATTGTGTTTCTTTTTGCTCTCCTGTCCTTTTTATGTTATTGTTGCTCTGCTTCTAGGTCGGTGTTTATTGGCTGACGTGACTGCCAATCATCATTACGACATCCTGATGTTCTGCCAATCTGCTGACGTGCCAGCTGTATTTGAGGACTCGAGCTGATTGTGTGTGTGTGCGCCATGCCAGCGTACCTCGTGCTCCAACGCGGTCTCCTGATGCTACATGTATCTTGTTTTAGGGAGTCTTGTTTTGTGTTGTGTGTTTTGATCTATTTATAGATTTGTTTCTTAGCTATTGACTTGCATCGAATTCTTCGTAAAAGATATCGAGGATGTCAGTTTTAGAGTTCCAGCCTGATTACATGTCAAGTTTAAAGTTAAGAATGCATGTTGGTGTATCCAGCTACTTAATCACATTTTCCTTTCTGTGATGATTCGAATACTTAGTTGGTCGTTGTTATAATACTGCTTGTTTTGTTTCTTGATTAGGTTAGTTTGTACTCTGTTAGATTAGGATTGTGAGTGTTATGCCACCCTTGTATTTTTGTTTGTAGTTTATGAGAGTTTTAGTTCGGGCGTCGCATACGCTGAAGATTTCGGTTTTATTTTCACATTTCTTTATTTTGGGAGTTAGTTTAGAGGTTAGTTATAAGGATTGTTCTGTTTTGTTTATTTCTTTAATTTGGGTGACACTCCTGTTTTTGTTTTCTTTTCTTTCCTATTGTTAGACTTTGTTAAACTTAAACCACTTGTATCTTCTCCTAATACGTTCAGTAAAGTCTTTTTGAAATACATTTCAGTATCGTCTTTGATCCGCACCACACCCAGTAACAGTTGTCCCACCTAAATGTTACGGTATCATCCCTTTTTAACATCAAGCACGTAACAATAATAAAAATAAGGTACAATATACTTGTTGTGTTCATGTTGCATTACAAAAACATTGCTGCTATTGTGGTGGGACACAGGTAATGTAAAGGACAAGTTTCATAGTATGGTTAGGTTAAATGTTGTGTTGAGGGGTAGGGTCAACAGTGTAATTATAGTGGTAGAATTAAAGAAATTCATTACAGTTGTAATTACATACAGGTTTTATTAATTTTGTATTTATCTATTTTTTTCTTAATGTAACTACAACATTGTATTAAGTGATTTATTTAAATTTTAGTACATATAAGTTAAAGACGCTTAATATAAAATGTCATTAAAAATTACATTAAAAATAAAGTACTTTTATACTTCACTTGTTTATTATCCTCAACTCTAATTATTTTACCCTCACATTACTCTCATTACATTATTTATGTTCTCTCTGCTCTCTCATTTCTTGCCATAGTGTGCTAAATCTTACTATGTCAGTGTTGTTATATTTCTGCTGTTTGTTCCTATTTATTGTAATCTGGTCATTGATCTACTTTCTAGTCTCTGGTCTTCAATTTTATGCCTACCTACCAGCCTAATCTGTCTTCTTCCTGCTTACCCTTTCTGGTGACGATCCTTTGATGCCACTCCAACCTGCTGTTTTTGTTCAGTTCCATCCACCTCTTTGTTAAGAAAGAAATTAAGCCTTGAAATTAACAGACTCAACAACAGACAAAATTGGAGAATCAGTTTACATCCTCCTCTGACAGATACCAGCAGTAAAACATTTCAGCACCATTATACTAAATAGCAGCACTCTTGAAACACTGTTTGTCTAATCAGATTAGAATACCAGAATGAACTGTTGTGAAAATAGGATTAGTCAAATTAATTGTGTAGTTATTTGGTTTTGTAATAATAAAATTGTTAATTTTCTTTGAACTGCAGTTTAGTCAATTCTTCAAGTTATTTCAATTCAAAATCCTCTGGGGAATAGCCAGTTTGACTCTTGAGCTTTTCAGGGTAACAGAGCCTGTGAGTGAAGAGTCTTGCAAACTCAAGTGGCTGTTGAACAAATGAAGAGCCTCTCAATTTGTGTATAGTTCCAACAAATTTCAGCAAATGCAGTCATTTATATTTGCAGGCATATATTGACATTGGCATTTTATATGTATAAAATTGTGCAACACTGAAATGAATATGTGGTAGTAACAAAAGTCTCAAAGGCTAAGAATTTGTTATCAGAAATAGCCAGTAATATTTCTAACCTATACAACCTGAATGAGAAGATGGATTAGACCTTGTGCAATATCTCTTACAAATGATATTTTTATTTATTTAACACCTTTTCTTGTATTCTAATAGGAATCACGTGTGTGTGTGTGTGTGTGTGTGATCCTTGTGTAAGATTGCAGTTGTGTTTGATAAGTGCAGAACATGTTGAAACCCAGTACATCAATATTTTCCCAGCCACTGAAGGTGACCCTTGGCTTCAGTGTTTAGAGTTTGTGCACGGATGGCTTTGATGGTAAATTTGTTGAGTTGGTTACGTGGAGAGGCTATTATGGATTTACTATCTGAGCCTTAGGTGCTGGCTGCTGATTATGTGATTAAATCAATAATCATTTCTGTTTGGGCTCCTTTGCTTCTCGGCTTCAAGCCTCTTTTTTTCTGTGCAGCTGTGCGGAACAGAGAGAAGACAAAAGAGCATACACACACAAAACCATTTAAATTCTATTCAGGATTTTTTTTTTCTTGATTATTTCTATATCAAGATCATCTGGAAATTAAAGGAACAAATAAAAAGCAGTAACCAGTGGAAACAAATCTTCATTTTTTTAGTGATGTCAGAATACATGTAGTAATTTTGTCTACTGTGGCAGGAAATGAAGACTGACATTCATAGCTGCAGTGAAAGGAAGGTGTTCATTAGGTGATTAGGTGATTTTTGGTGTTAATAAGCCTCTCATTAAAAAAACACACAACTTGATCCTAGAGAATTAGTTAATTACAGACCGATCTCAATTCTCCCTTTTCTGTTAAAAATACTAGAAAAGGCAGTATCCTCTCAGCTATGTTCCTTCTTAGAGAGAAATGGTATTTCTGAGGATTTCCAGTCAGGATTTCGTATCATAGTACTGAGACTGCTGTCATCAGAGTTACAAACGACCTGCTCTTATCATCCGATCGTGGTTGTATTTCTCTATTAGTGCTACTGGATCTTAGCGCTCCGTTTGAAACTATCGACCACAGCATCCTTTTGAGTAGACCACAAATTTATGTTGGCATTAGTGGAATTGCATTGTCATGGTTCAAATCTTATCTGACCGTCATCAATTCATAGCAGTAAATGACGAGATATCACATCGATCACAAGTACAGTATGGAGTGCCACAAGGCTCAGTACTAGGACCATTGCTTTTCACACTTTACATGTTACCCTTGGGAGATATCATCAAGAAACATGGTGTTAGCTTTCACTGTTATGCTGATGATACTCAGCTCTATATTTCTTTGCGGCCCGATGAAACATTCAAATTTGCAAAACTAACAGAATGCATAGTATATATAATAAACTGGATGACTAGTAATTTCCTACTGCTAAATTCTGAAAAAAAACATAGGTGTTAATTATTGGACCAAAAACCTCCGCCTGTAATAACCTAAAACACTGTCTAACACTTGATGGCTGCTCTGTTAATTCCTCATCATCAGTTAGGAACCTAGGTGTGCTATTTGATAGCAATCTTTCCTTTGAAAACCATGTTTCTAGCATTTGTAAAACTGCATTTTGCATTATAGTCCTATAGCTCGTATCGCATTATAGTCCTTCACGTCCGCTGCGCTCTCAAAACTCTGTCCATTTGATAATACCTAGAATATCAAAATCAACTGCGGGCAGCAGATCCTTTTCCTATTTAACGCCCAAACTCTGGAACAATCTACCTAGTGTTGTTCGGGAGGCAGACACACTCTGTCAGTTTAAATCTAGATAAAAGACCCATCTCTTTAACCTGGTATACACATAACACACTATCACATTTCTATAATTCAAAAAGAATTGTTAGGCTGCATTAATTAGGTCAACCAGAACCGGGAACACTTCCCATAACATCCGATGTACTCGTTACATCGTAAGAAGAATGGCATCTACGCTAATATTAGTCTCTTTCATTCTTATTCCGAGGTCACCATAGCCACCCAGATCCAGTCCGTATCCAGTCCAGATGGTGGAACAGCACCTAGAGACGACCTCTACAGCCCTGAATGTCAGCGGAGACGACGTAATCTAGATAAACCCCAGAGACAGATCCCTTGCGAAGATCTCGTCACCTCGACGACCATCGGCACAAGACCACGGGAACCAGAGAAGACCTCTGCACCTGTGTTGCAGCCTGGAATTAAACCACGCCATGCTGGTTTC
>NW_015664289.1:68640-69946 GCF_001515625.1 Sinocyclocheilus rhinocerous | reverse complement strand
CGATGGAGTTTTGGTTCCTTGCCACGGTCGCCTTTGGCTTGCTTAGTTGGGGACGCTTGACTGATTGCACAGACACTATTGGAAGAGAACTGAACTGGATGATGACATCACTGAATCATCAATGAACTTACTTTCTCAAGTTGTTCATGTTTTCTCAAGTTTCAATGTTATTTTGTTTGTACATTTTGTAGCACTTTGAGTATTAAGAAAGGCATATTACAAATAAAATGTATTATTATTATTATTATCATAATTATTATTATTACTTTAGCTGAAAAATGACTCTGTTATTGTCTTCTTGCATCACTGACAAACTATTTTCCTGTTTGACTCTCTAAAGCTGCTTTGACACAACCAGTATTGTAAAAAGTGCTATACAAATAAAGGTGACTTGACTTGACTGACTTGATTCACAATAGCAATAATAAATATAGCTGCAAGCAGCTATTAACGAGGTTCAAGCGTTTTAAGACCTTCATGCCATCTATACTGTTAGAGTCTAGGCCGACCCAAAATGTAGGGATGAAAACCTGACACCTTAAATATCCATGATGGAGAATACACTAAAACATACATTCACAAAAGAATGAAAGGCTTAAACAAAAATACTTAATACAGACTATGCATGCTTACACAAATGCACACACACACACATACGCGCGCGCACATTTTGATGTAGATATAGATATTTTAAATAAATGATATGTAACAAAATCTGCTCTGCATAACACCATTTTTAGGTTTCACAATAACCATTGTGTGAAAAAATTTCAAAATTGAGTGCTCAGTACAAATGAAATGATAAACTTTGACAAAAGGTGATTTTAAGTGTTATAACAGTGATTTTGTAATATCTAAAAATCAGTGGTGTAATGTAACGAAGTAATAATACTTCGTTACAGTACTTAAGTATTTTTTGGGAGTATCTGTACTTTACTTGAGTTTTTATATTTCAGTCAACTTTTACTTTTACTCCACTACATTTCCTAATTAAAATGTATACTTTTACTGGATACATTTCCCCGAAACATATTCGTTACTACAAAATAGTCAGAAGTCAGAAGAACACTGACTGCAGGAAAGCAGGTTTGACAAATCAGTGGTCTGGTGCTTGCAAGCTAGACTCCTAAAAACACCTTTGCTCATGTGCAAACAAGTGTGCGCACAACCGCGGATGATTTCATTTTCCACTCAATTCGTGTCTGGGGTGTGCGATATACAGCATCGTCTGCGATAATATGGTAAGTGTTTTGGTAATGATGTGCGATCTGACATTATCAAGTAGGCTATATCACCAAATCACACA
>NW_015664289.1:67833-68168 GCF_001515625.1 Sinocyclocheilus rhinocerous | reverse complement strand
GCTTTTTATATTTATATAATTTAATATAGTTAACAATCTATATCACGCAAAGTGTACCGTTTTTCTGCAGATATCAGCATAACACATTTAATAATCATTTTATACAAATTCAGTAAAGCAATAAGTGACTTACATTTTAGACATAATATTGCTTGTTTTTGTTCAATTTTGCCAACGAAGATAGTTTCAAACAAAGATCTCAGCACTGTTTTGAGTCTCTGAGCAATGGTGTTTAGCTCCATCAAGTTAATTCTTTGTCGTCTAATTTTCTATTTTAAAATCAATTTGTGACGAGTGGGGGCGGGGCCGAGAGCCGTGGGAACGGAGCGAGGCCG
>NW_015664289.1:62824-64809 GCF_001515625.1 Sinocyclocheilus rhinocerous | reverse complement strand
TTAACACAGTCAAATGCTTTGTTCCTGAATGAATCAGTCGTTTGAATGAATCGGTTGAATCTCAATGACTCACTTATTAACAGTCACTTGCTGTCACCTACTGGCGGTTTTAATTTCACATTTCTACTTATTTTTTCATGTTTTAAATAATTTAAAATATCAGTATTCAACGTTTTATGTTAAAAACAAAATTATTTATGCATCTGTAACTGCAGGTTAAATGCATCCATGTCCCCTCTGAGATACATTAAACTGTGTAAATACATCTAAAGGCGATTGCAGATGCAGATTCCAGAAATGTTTTCTTATGTTAGAACAAAAAACACCAAGTACCAGATGAAGTGCTTCTTATTCTTACCCAAAAGTGCAAAATGGAAGAAAGAGTTAAAACTGAATACAATCTTGCTACTCAAGCCGTGTATGAACATATATATATGTTACGTGCTATGCGTATGTGTGTTTCTTCCTTCCTTCCCTCCCTCTCTTGTTATATGTTACGTGCTATGCGTATGTGTGTTTCATCCTTTAATCCCTCCCACTCTTGTCTTTTCTCTGCTGCCTCGCTCTTAGGTTCCTGGTTGGACGTGTCGCCTGCCAGTCATAATTGTGACGTCGCCCTCTGCGCCCTATCTGCTGTCACCCTGCTGGTTTAAAAGGTCCTCCCGCGAACCTCATGTGGCGGCGGTGTGCTTGTGTGTGTGTGTGTTGGTTTGCTGAGATTAGTTTTTGTATCCTACTCTTTAATGCTGTGTGTCTAGCATTTGCTGTGTATTCCAACCTGACAGAACTGGAGAGGATTTGCAAGGAGGAATGGCAGAGGATCCCCAAATCCAGGTGTGAAAGACTTGTTGCATCTTTCCCAAAAAGACTCATGGCTGTATTAGATCAAATGGGTGCTTCTACTAAATACTGAGCATTTTTCAGTTTTTCTTTTTTAATAAATCTGCAAAGATGTCAACAATTCTGTGTTTTTCTGTCAATATGGGGTGCTGTGTGTACATTAATGAGGAAAAAAAATTAACTTAAATGATTTTAGCAAATGGCTGCAATATAACAAAGAGTGAAAAATTTAAGGGGGTCTGAATACTTTCCGTACCCACTGTATATACAGTATATATATTTGCTTCTTCTCCATTTTGCATTTACTGGTACTTTTACTTTCAATACTTATGTACTTTTAAGATTAAAAAATACTTTTCGTACTTAAGTACAGTAAATATCACATACTTTAAGATTATTACTCAAGTAATATTCTAAACGGTGACTTCAACTTCTACCAAAGTAAATTTCTGGTAAGATATCTGTACTTTTACTTGAGTATGGCTTTCAGTACTTTATACACCACTGCTAAGGAACCCTCTTTTAGATGTTAGATATATGTATTGAAGAAATATCTTTCAAATTCTATTCAAATGCATTTGTAGGTGTGCTTGTGTGTGTGTGTGTGTGTGTTGGTTTGCTGAGATTAGTTTTTGTATCCTACTCTTTAATGCTGTGTGTCTAGCATTTGCTGTGTATTTGAGGTACGGTTCGTTTATTCCTTAATTAGGGAAAAATGAACAGGTAAGCATATCACGCGATATACACTTTCCACGTAGTAACGATGAGTGTCTAGACACATTAGGAAAGCGGTGTGCGCCCCCCTTGTAATTTGGTTTTTAGTGGTAAGAGTAGGACATTTAGAGCATCAATACGCTGAAGACTTCGGTTTCTTTTCTATATTCTTCTTTTGTTAGTTAGGCTAGAGTACTTGGGGAGCTTTATGGGAATCATTTGGTTTTATTGTTTTCTTTGATTTGGGCGCCACTCAAGTTCCTTTTTCCTATATTGTTTTTGTGTTAACCTTCGTTACTTCCATTGTTGTTAATTTTCTTTATTATTATTTTCATTTCAGCAATTGTAAATAGCGCATCACATAAGCATTTTTCTTGTGGCTTCGGCTTAATGTAATAAATTGTCACTTGAGCTTCATTTGTGTGTTTATG
>NW_015664289.1:58322-61528 GCF_001515625.1 Sinocyclocheilus rhinocerous | reverse complement strand
GTTAAAACTGAACACAATCTTGCTACTCAAGCTGTGTATGAACATTTTTTTATATATATATATTTGTTTGCTTCTTTTCCATTTTGCATTTACTTGTACTTTTACTTTCAATACTTATGTACTTTTAAGATTAAAAAATACTTTTCGTACTTAAGTACAGTAAATATCACATACTTTAAGATTATTACTCAAGTAATATTCTAAACGGTGACTTCAACTTCTACCAAAGTAAATTTCTGGTAAGATATCTGTACTTTTACTTGAGTATGGCTTTCAGGTACTTTATACACCACTGCTAAAAATGAATGCAAAAGAAAAACCTGTGAAAAGAACTTCATTAGTAAGTAGAATGACAAAATTACGATTACATCCAGCATGTGGCAGCAGAGGACGACTCATTGGCTCATTTTCGTTTTAAAAGTGTTTGTTTCCACAAGTAATCTCCAAGAAAGCAAAGCATTTTTTCAATGTTAACTCCATTAAACAGGCTTACACAAACACACAAAGACAAATATTTGTTCCCCTTCTAGGGAACTCAACGCTGCGTCCTGGTGGACACTTTGGAGAACGCTATCTGCGTGACCGGTACCTGAAGCATGTGTAAAACAACTCCAATCCTATTGGTCCACGTGGCCCGTAACGTCATGGGCGGGTACCCGAAAGTATAAAAGGGGCACCTGCTGAATATGTCACCAACTTGTGTTGTCTTCGGAGCCGTCTGTCTGTTGAACGTGTGTGAAACATCATCCTGGTGAGTCGAGCAGCACTTTGAGGAATATGTGCCTCCGTGTTGGGATTCTAACGCTTGAGGACATATTCTAACCTTTTCGTCTTTGTCTCGGCGACCACGCGCTCTTTGTGATGAATCACTTTAATGCACTCGGCTCGCGTTTGTTCCTATTCCTGAGGGATGCGGCACAAAGCGTACGTGTCTTGGGCCGTTCGCGTCTCGGTTTATCTCAGCTCGCGGCGATTGCTTTGATCTGCGGTGTCCGCATACCCTCGACTATCGGGTTGCCTGATGCCGTGGATATTGCTCACGTTGCTATAACGATAAAGTGTGAGCACCGAGTCGTTTTTAGCTCACGGCGTGCGAGATCGTGGGTGGAGCTATATTCAAATCAGCCGTGCCTCTCTAATATGCATGTTATTGTGTGTGGAGAGCCTCGCTGGGCATGGTTATACTGAATGCTCTGTGGAATGAAGCTGTTAGCTTTCTCTCCCAGGGTGCTTCAGTAGTCTAGAGTGGTTATGGGGAATGTTCCTTCCTGTGTTTAGCCGGGTGATAAGTGAACTGTATCTGCTCAGCGTGTAGCCATCTGCAGATGATTATGCTCCAGTTCACGCCGTTTTGCTTTGGAATCTAGCAGTCTGATGACAGCCTGTGGAATGAAGCTGTTAGCTTTCTCTCCCAGGGTGCTTCAGTAGTCTAGAGTGGTTATGGGAGATGTTCCTTCCTGTGTTTAGCCGGGTGATAAGTGAACAGTCTCTGCTCAGAGTGTAGCCATCTGCGGATGATTATGCTCCAGTTCAGGCTGTTTTGCTTTGGAATATAGCAGTCTGAGGACAGCTATGTTCTAGCCAGGCGTTTATAACTGGGTTTAGTTCCCCTTGGGTACAAACTGTCTCAGGTAAGCGCTGAAGCCTTGTTTGGAATCTGCTGTCTGAGGATAGCTGTGTTCCAGCTTGGAGACTGCTCCCCCTTGTGGGGTCTTTAAGTAGTGGTCTCCTTGAGTCCTTACCTAGACTGCACTGTCTCCCCTGTTCGGGTTTTAGGTAGATGGCCCACTTCATGGCCTGGGCGAACTTCAGCCTTATCTGAGAGAAATGCTATTTGAGGATAGCTGTGTCCAGCCACCTAGTGTTAAGGCCGTTGCTTGCATCAGGCTTTGATCTGGACTATGGTTTTTATGTGTTTGCTCCTTAGCGAATCATTACTATGGTCTGGATCTTCCTATTCTGAGCCTCTGGTCAATATATTGGTGAACGAAAAGCTAGCCTACTGTGGGACTGACACGGATTGGGGACCTCCTTAGTATAGCCACCTAAGGGTGGTTATATTTCAGCCATTGCCATGGTAGTTGTAGTGGTCCCTTTTTCTAGAGCCTAGCAGAGCCCTACCTAGACAGTGCTGTCTCCCCTGCTAGGGTTGTAAGTAGACAGCGCATTCTTTGTGGTCTGGGTAGTCTCAGTCGGTCCCCTCCTGTTCTACTATTCTTAAAATCCATGTTTATGGCAAGCTTCTGTGCGCTTTCTAAAATCCACATTGTGGTAAGTGTGCACGCTAGGCACCCTGCGCACTTTTCTAAAATCCTGTATGGTATGGGTTACACGCTTGACTTTGTTCCCATTCTCTGAGTTGCTTCTGGCCCCGGTTCTCCTTGGGCCCCACTCCACTTATGTATTTCTGGCGATACTTCTGAACAGGGCTTCCTCTCGTTAAGAGAGTCATTCTTAGGTACATGGCCATCTGAGGATATCTATGTGCTAGCCCAGGGACTGATCCCCTTCCTAGGGTTTTAAGTAGCGGTCTCCCTGAGCCCTTGCCTAGAGTGCGCTATCTCCCCTGCTAGGGTTGTAAGTAGATAACCCACTCTTGTGGCCTCATAGGAGGGCTTACCAGGATTTTTCAGGCTAGCTGTGTGGAACCAGCTGTGGATAGCTCGGTGATTGCTCCCCTTCTTAGGGTTTTAAGCACGCTAGGCACCCTGCGCACTTTTCTAAAATCCTGTATGGTATGGGTTACACGCTCGACTTTGTTCCCATTCTCTGAGTTGGTTCTGGCCCCGGTTCTCCTTGGGCCCCACTTCACTTTTGTATCTCTGGCGATACTTCTGAACAGGGCTTCCTCTCGTTAAGAGAGTCATTCTTAGGTACATGGCTATCTGATGATTTCAATGTGTGCTAGCTTAGGGACTGCTCCCCCTTCTTGGGGTTTTAAGTAGGGGTCTCCCTGAACCCTTGCCTAGACAGTGCTATCTCCACTGCTAGGGTCATAAGTAGATAGCCCACTCTCTGTGGTTGGGGCAGCTTCACAGGTAGGTTTACCAGGGGTTTTAGTTTTTGGTCCTGCAGCCCCTTCCTAGGGATATAGCTATCTGTGGATAGCTATGTGACTGCTCCCCTTCCTAGGGTTTTTAAGTAGCGGTCTCCCTGAGCCCTTGCCTAGAGTGTGCTATCTCCCCTGCTAGGGTTGTAAGTAGATA
>NW_015664289.1:57919-58218 GCF_001515625.1 Sinocyclocheilus rhinocerous | reverse complement strand
GTCCCCTCCTGTTCTACTATTCCTAAAATCCATGTTTATGGTAAGCGTACACGCTAGCTTCTGTGCGCTTTCTAAAATCCACATTGTGGTAAGTGTGCACGCTAGGCATCCTGCGTACTTTTCTAAAATCCTGTATGGTATGGGTAACACCCTCGACTTTGTTCCCATTCTCTGAGTTGGTTCTGGCCCCGGTTCTCCTTGGGCCCCACTTCACTTTTGTATCTCTGGCGATACTTCTGAACAGGGCTTCCTCTCGTTAAGAGAGTCATTCTTAGGTACATGGCTATCTGAGGATATCA
>NW_015664289.1:46211-56520 GCF_001515625.1 Sinocyclocheilus rhinocerous | reverse complement strand
GGTCTCCCTGAGCCCTTGCCTAGACAGTGCTATCTCCCCTGCTAGGGTCATAAGTAGATAGCCCACTCTCTGTGGTCTGGGCAGCTTCACAGGTAGGTTTACCAGGGGTTTTAGTTTTTGGTCCTGTAGCCCCTTCCTAGGGATATAGCTATCTGTGGATAGCTATGTGACTGCTCCCCTTCCTAGGGTTTTAAGTAACGGTCTCCCTGAGCCCTGGCTTAGACAGTACTATCTCCCCTGCGGGGTTTAAGTAGATCTTGGCCCCTTTCTGAGGAAAGGTTTGGTGTATGTCTGTCACCTCCTTGGTGCTCTCTCACCAGGTGGACAGGCATGCGCCTCGGCATGGCGTGATTGGATATCGTTCCCCAAAGTGCCCACCAGGATGCAGCGTTGAGTTCCCTAGAAGGGGAACGTCTCGGGTTACTCATGTAACCATGGATCCCCGAGAGGGAACGAGACGCTGCATCCCTTTGCCATGCCTTCGGCCTGCCTGTTTACGTCTCCTCAGACAACTGAGTTGGTGACGTATTCAGCAGGTGCCCCTTTTATACCTTCGGGTACCCGCCTATGATGTCACGGGCCATGTGGACCAATAGGATTGGAGTTGTTTTACGCATGCTTCAGGTACCGGTCACGCAGACAGCGTTCCCCAAAGTGTCCACCAGGATGCAGTGTCTCGTTCCCTCTCGGGGAACCATGGTTACATGAGTAACCCAAGACGTTATTGGGATTTGTCATTGTGAAAATATATTTTAATGGTCTATAAGCATTTCACATTTTTCTTTGTAAACTAATTATATAAAACCGTATTACCAGTACACCATAATTTAAATAAATAAATAAATAGTTTTAAGCATTTGTTTATCAGCCAGTGCTGGGATCTGATAGAAAGATTATATGAAAAACATTTTTTATCCTGTGTGTCTCTCTAGGCAACAACAGCAGTATTACAGCCTTCATATTTCAGCTGATTGATAGTTTAGAATTTGAGCATCAGAAATCCATGAAACCTGGCATGTTTCTTCCCTCTAAGCATCATAAATCTATGAAACCAGGTATGTTTCTTCAGAATGACTTGTTCTCCATATGTACACAGTTTTGTGAAGTTTCTACTTTGTGCACACAATATATGTTACTCACAATGTACCACACCAGGTACATATAAAAAATTGCATCTGCTAAACCGTTTGCGCTTGAACCCCTAATTATACACTACAGAAGTGTTTCCCTACCCTGTTCCTGAAAGCAAACCAACAGTATACATTTTGGATATCTATCTTAACCATCCATCTCAGGTTTTGGAGTCTCTACTAATGAGCTGAGTTAAATCAAGTGTATTTGATTAGAAATGGTTTAAAAAATTGTACTGTTGTTATGCTTCCAGGAACAGGGTTGGGAAACACTGTAGTAAAGGATTGTGTACATTTTTGAGTTTGCTTGTGTTGTGCTTCAATAGCAAATTAAAGAAAAATATTAAGTCAGCTGTAAAATTCCTGAGACTTTTATCTAAACTTCCTGCAGAAAAATGTTTAATTGAACATGTAGCCAGCAGAAAGGCTTTTGAATTATATTTAGGTGATCATCGCTACCACCTCTCACTGGATATTAAAAATGTCAATATCGGTAACAGTTCTTTCCAGATTGGAGTTTGAGTTTGAGTCTTAGGAACCATAGATGTCTTGGCAGCTTCCTGTCTCTCTGAGGTTTATTTTGTCCCTCTGACCATGATTCTTGGAGAAATCTGAAATAAGTAGTGTTCAACACCTTTTGTACTGTAAATAAATAAATAAATGAAAATCAGGTGGTTCTGATGCATCTAAGGCCACGTTCACACAGCAGCAGAATACGGTTGTTAGTCCTGTATTTGAGTCCTTAATACGGTTACGTTCACATACAGTACGGTTATTTTCAGGCATGACAACCGCATTCTGTAACCGAACTCACACCCATAAATTTTCAGGACTCACAACCGCATTCTCGGAAAACCCGCACTGTGTGAACGGAACAGGACTGGACAACTAGTTGTCTGTCATGTCATACAGTGCGAGAGAGAGACACTCTGCTGCACAAATGCGTGTTTTCATGTGTGGTTTCAGTAACTTACAGTGACGGAGAAATGAGCTGTGTTTCATCTGAAATTTTTTTATTCAGTCTCCACCAGAGCCGCTCCCATCAGTTTGTGTTTTTGCGCGCGACTCTAATGCTCCGCTTTCCACCCAAATATAAAAGCTGCTGTCAGTTAATGAAGATTTGATGGATGAACTTGTGACTCAATTGGATTCTTGCCATGTCAGAAAGTGATAAGACTTTCAGTTTTATGGACGTTGCCATCTTTGATTTTACTTTGGTCACTGTTGCTATGGTAACTGGTAAGGAATACGAGCTTGACTCGCGTTGCACGTTCATACAGACAGTATTCGAGAAGCTACTGTAAGTTGTTGTGTGAACGGGACATTTTGAGACTCACACCTGTAAGTAAATGTGGTTGTCAATCCCGAAAACTGACCGTGTGAACATAGCCTAAATTACTGAATTTGTATGACTTGAATTTTATCAATTGTGGCAACAGTCTGTTAACATTTTCTCAATCAGAAATAATATGTTATATGTTAAATTTTGTTTACAAAACCTTGTTGTTGGTCCAAATAAATATTTTAAATTGTAGTAGCAATTAGGGGTGTAACGGTTCACAAAATTCACGGTTCGGTTCGATACGATACACTTACAGTGGTGTCACGGTTCGGTACGTTTTCAATACAGCAAAAAGAAAGAAATGCCAGAGAAATTTCCTTGATTTTTAAAATGTTTTAATCATGATTTGTTACGGTGATTTGTTTCCCCCTGTTTGAATCAGTTGGAAATGCCTGCCTAAATGCTGCAGCGATAGTTTGTTTTTAAAAAGCCTCAAACTGCCAAGAATGCCCACAACAGATGCCTGTACCTACAAACTTTTGAAAAATGAATTTGCCAAGTCTATGAAACCTCCTCCTATAAAACTATATGTAGCAATGCCAATCAGTTCCAGCTAAAAGATATTAGAACCACTACAATTCAAGACCTAGGCTTGAGGAAGCAGTATTTGTGAATCACAACCACAACACGTGAGTAATATTTAACAACTGCACAGTTTTATTGCACCATTCCTTTTAGAATATGAAAGTGCAATTTGATCAAGTAAAAGGAAAATACAATTATAGTTCAATAATAGTAAATAAACAAAATAAAACTTGGGGCCCATAAAAGAAAACCAGAAAATAAGAAAAAAAATAGTCTTTTCATCAATATCTACCCGGGTAGTAAATATGATCAAAAGTTCTTATCTGATCCTTGTGTAAGTTCACTCAAGGAAAAGTTCCGTGGAGACTGAATATCCTAGAAATCTCTGAGAGATCGCTCATAGAAACTTCACTGCTCGCGATATTTCTTCTCCGGAGTTTCACTGGCTCGCCATCTTTGATCCAACAACCATGTGGCGTCGTAGACAACAGGGAAACGGGAAGGAAAAAAACCAATTTGCGCATACATATTGTAATCAGTTTCAAACACTGAACTCGTGCAAAGTTACAAGACCTATTTCTACAGATCTGCATCTATTAAAATGATTTTCACTCCATGAATAATGTTCATAGGAAATTATTTTCTCCTCCTATGAACACATAACAGGTGGTGTCACGTTAAACTTGAGTTTTTTTTTACATATGAAATCTCTCATAAACTTAATAAATCAGTATAAACATGAATTTCGTGATATTTTGTTCGTGTGACTAAGCAGAAAGCACTTAGTAAATTAAATGATGCAATTCAACATTATGCATATACATTAGCATTTTCAACAAATCTTTTCAATAAAATAACGCATCACAACATCACTGAACATCACTCTGATTGGTTTTAAAAGTAAATCTACTAATGATGATCATAAACACTGAAATAAAACAGAATTATCTTAAGCTATGACTCACCAGAGTTCGTGATTATGAGGGAAAAAAATATGAACTCTGTTTCCTCGGAGCATAGCATGCATCACATAACCTTTTTTTTAATACAACGTAAATTAGATGAATTTAACAGAATTACTGAAATAAATGAACTTTTCCAAGACATTCTAATTTATTGAGATGCACCTGTATTTTGTGAAATACACAACAGAAATAACCTTTTTCACAGGAGGATTCAAAACGGCAATCTCATAACGTTGTATAACGCTGGCTCTGCTCCCTTGAGACTGCTCACCTGCGCACCTACAGGCCACATCCATAACTGCACCCACGTTAACCCTTTCCTGTTACTTTGGGTGGGTTACATATATAATATTTAAGGGGAAAAAAACTGCACAAATAAATTAATGTTCACCTTTTATTTGTATTTAGCCTTCATACAAAAAAAAATGTGAAATCACTGTCAAATAAATGTAAAAGACTCTCAAGCTCACCTTAATAGTATTAATATATTTAACTTTAAACTATAACATAGGCTGATTATTCTTATAGATTGAAAGAAATGTGCTTCAGCCAGGATAAAGAATATGAAAAGTGCTCGGAGTTGCTGCAGAAAACAAAACCAAAGAGAGAGCAACAACAACAACATGTTTCTGGAGACGGTCTCATTCTCTGCCAGCAGGAGGCGCTTCTGGAGCGGTAGTAACAGTGGTTTCCCGGTAACGGCTGTACACAAAGCAGCGCTGCGCTCATGAATGCTGCTTTATCAGATAAAATTAAAATGCCATCGAAACTTTTCTGAAGACAGTTGGTTCTCTTCAAAAACATATAAAACACCTGTGCTGCATTTTGATTTTGAAACTTGCAGTGCTCATGTTTATTCAACAAAGTAAAACGCCACAAATAAATCAATGCATGGGAAACACTGGTAATGTGTATCAAAATATCGGAAATGTGTTTAAAAATCATATCATTATTGAAAAAATTTATATTGCCATATATATTGATATTAAATTATTGTCCAGCCCTAGTAGCCATATTGCAACGAACGATCTAGTCCAGCCTATGCCTGACTGGAGCAGTGTGTTTTTCTTTGAGGGCTGTTACGTAGTTTGGGCTGCCTTGTTGAGCGCATTGGCACTGAGAACATTATTTCCCTTTCAAGGGAACTTCGAACTGCGTCCTCTAGGGGTCGCTATGGGGAACGCCTCGTCGTGACCCGTGTCTGAAGCATACATTGAAAAAACACCAACAACACGTTGGCCGGCGACAGCCCATGACGTCACTACCGGTGCGACTATAGTATAAATAGGCGCCGGGAGAACATGTCATTCTCATTCCATTCGGTCGTCTTCACTGACCGTTTTGTTTGAAGCGTGCATTTCCTTGGTAAGAGCGATCTATATTCCTATCATTATGGCGAGCACTAGCAAAGCGTTTAGAGGGTGTGTTCATCCGCGTCGTCGTTACTTGACACCTGATGACACACACGCAAAGAGCACGTACGCGATGTCCTTGAGGGGGCAATCCGCGTTCATTGCAGAGTATTTGAATGAAAATGAAAAAACACCAACAACACGTTGGCCGGCGACAGCCCATGACGTCACTACCGGTGCGACTATAGTATAAATAGGCGCCGGGAGAACATATCATTCTCTTCTTCGTCTTCACTGACCGTTTTGTTTGAAGCGTGCATTTCCGTGGTAAGAGCGATCTATATTCCTATCGTTATGGCGAGCACTAGCAAAGCGTTTAGAGGGTGTGTTCATCCGCGTCGTCGTTACTTGACACCTGATGACACACACGCAAAGAGCACGTACGCGATGTCCTTGAGGGGGCAATCCGCGTTCATTGCGAGCATATTTTAATGAAAAGCTCCGCTCTAGTTTGTCTCTCTTTTCGAGGAAAGGGGGGCAGCCATCTGCTTCCCGCGGCTCAGGACCCACCACTGCTGAGGCACGTAGGAGTATGGGCTCGTGGGGATCACAGGTGGATCCGGCTGATGAGTTTAAAAAGGGGTTTTCCCTCTCGCGCTCGTCGGCTGTGGACGAGAGTAAGCTGCTGGAGGATGATGTTATTTCTTTAACATCGTTTGATCCGGGGGCCGGTGCTCTGCTGGGTTCGGCCCAGTAAGAGCAGGAGATGTCTGAGGACGGCGAAGAAGCTGAGGCTGAGCCTTCCCAATCCTCCTGCTCTGCGTATGGTGAGTTTTTGAGCGTTATCTTTCTTACGCATTCATCGATTCCAGCATACGAGTTATGCCAACATCGAGGCGATGCGCGGAAACGACTATGAGAGGATGCCCCTGTAAAAACGACGACTGGCTAGCAATCTTTCTATGGGTGAGACGTCCTCCCTTAGAACTCCCTCTTTGCCATCTCGCTTAGATGGCAGGGCATACGGAGTAGCAGGTCAGGCTGTTGCTTCGTTGCACACGATGCGGTGCTCCAGGCATATTAGGCTGACCTGCTGGAAGACCTGGATAAAGGCCTGATGAGGTAGCTGAGTTTCGCCGCACCACAGATCTCACTCTCTGTGCTACTAAGCATGGCAGCTATAGTAGGTATTGAGAGACATCTGTGGGTGAACCTGGCAGATATCGGGATGGAAGAGAGGGGCTTTCTTCTCGATGCGCCGGTTTCGCCTTCCGAATATTTTTGGTTACCTCCGTTGAGACGGTGTTCGAGAAGTTCAGGGAGGCAAAGGTGCGCTCAGCGGCCTTCAGTCCTTCATTTCACGATGATCCCTTCATTTGACGATGCAGCATAGGGGTCCTGGTCCGTCTCGGTCGGAGGATCCCGGCTCGGTCTGAGGATCAGAGACGGCCACAGAAGGCTAGTGTCGCGGCTCACGCTCCTCCCCCGCCTGCGGGTAGGGGTAGAAGGAATCGCGGGTCAAAGGGAGGTGGGAACGAGACACTGCGTCCTCTAGGTTTCTTGCCATGCTGCGGATGCAAGCTTCAGACGAAGAAGTGAATGACATGTTCTCCCTGCGCCTATTTATACTATAGTCGCACGAGGTAGTGATGTCATGGGTTGTCGCCGGCCAACGTGTTGTTGGTGTTTTTTCAATGTATGCTTCAGACATGGGTCACGACGAGGCGTTCCCCATAGTGACCCCTAGAGGACGCAGTGTCTCGTTCCCTACTCAGGGAACCATGGTTACATAAGTAACCTGAAACAATTTCACACACCTTATTTTATTTTCCAAATGTGATAGGATTAGTCCAATGAATCGTTCGGTTTGTAATGTGTACCAAACCGAAACCCTCGTACCGAACGGTTCAATACGAATACGTGTATTGTTACACCCCTAATATATATGCATTATTCTCCACATATAGCGCGATCTGAACCCTAAACACGTTTTGTCAAAAAAGCCGTTTTTGTCCACTTTCAAGGCATCACGAGTCTTGTTGTTTTTGAACAGAAGCCGATAAGTCCATTTTAGCGAATCAGCGCGCTGTATTCAGGTCAGGTGACAAGGCTACTTTCACTTTGAAAAGATGTGCTAGCTGAGAGGAGTTTCGTCAAAGCTGACTAAAAGTGAATGAGGATGGATAATTCTCAACGAACCTGTGATATCTTCAGGGTGAAAAAGGAAAATAAAAGCTGAAATGTTTTCACGGAACCTTGCAAAAGCAGTGCGTTACAATGGTGATGGAAAAGCTCTGTGTATTGCGTGTAATCACATCCATACAGTTTATGATCATGTGACACGGCAAAAGTTGTCAGTATAACAGTGTTATATTACTCTGAATAGATATAGGGCTTGGTTCGACTCTTGGGAGGATAAAAATGAAATTTGGGCCAAATGGTATGAAGCAGCTAACCGCTTTTCTGTATTGTCCCAACATAACGCTGCTGGAATGGGAAAAATTCGATATTTAGTCCGGGTTGTGCATAACAGGTCCGAGAAAGCAAAGAAAGAGGAAAGAAAAAAAAATGTCCAAAAGTCCTCCTGGTTCGCAAGTTGGTGTGTGTATAGTGTAAAATGAATGTATGTATAAGGCCTTGTTTTATCCTACTACCCGAGTATGGTGTGTAAAGTAACAGCTTAGCTGTAATTGAAACGAATCCCACGATGCAGACAGGTCCGAGTTGAACGTCAGCAGTAGGCCCTTCACAGAATCACAGGGTCTGGCTCGCCATAGCTCACATAAGCTCACATTTGATCATGTCACAGGATGGAATCAGGCAACAAAAAAAAATATAGCTGCAAGCAGCAATTATGGGGCCAAGCACTCCAGAGGCAAATTGAGGAGCTAAGCATGGCATGGAGCATCAGACCAAATGCAACAATGAATAATTGTCCCAACATAACGCTGCTGGAATGGGAAAAATTCGATATTTAGTCCGGGTTGTGCATAACAGGTCCGAGAAAGCAAAGAAAGAGGAAAGAAAAAAAAATGTCCAAAAGTCCTCCTGGTTCGCAAGTTGGTGTGTGTATAGTGTAAAATGAATGTATGTATAAGGCCTTGTTTTATCCTACTACCCGAGTATGGTGTGTAAAGTAACAGCTTAGCTGTAATTGAAACGAATCCCACGATGCAGACAGGTCCGAGTTGAACGTCAGCAGTAGGCCCTTCACAGAATCACAGGGTCTGGCTCGCCATAGTTCACATAAGCTCACATTTGATCATGTCACAGGATGGAATCAGGCAACAAAAAAAAAAATAGCTGCAAGCAGCAATTATGGGGCCAAGCACTCCAGAGGCAAATTGAGGAGCTAAGCATGGCATGGAGCATCAGACCAAATGCAACAATGAATAATAAATGCAATTTTAGAATGATTGTAATTGAAATGGCTGAAAAATCATAAATACAATGTCAAGTAATATGATTAAATGGCATTTCACTTTTGACCAACAGGTGGTGCTGTAATCAAGTCATTTTGGTATGTTCTGTGTGAGGTGACAATGGCACACACAAAGTTTGGTGTCAATATGTCAAAGCTTTGCAGAGATACAGCCTCAGAATCATTTTGGCACCATGCCTACAATTTGTAGCGGCGCTGTACGAAAACAGTTTCATCTATCGACACGCAATCCATAACTTTTTGTCAGCATTGTCTGAAGGTGATTTAACTCGATTTTGGGTAAAATCGGACCAACGGTTGAGGAGGAGTTTGAAAAAGTAGGTATTCAACATAAATCAAAATGGCGGACAGGAAGTTCGTCTTACTATGGCACCATTTGTATGTCTGTTGTCGGCATGACACAAGGAATATTTTAAGATCAGTTTCATTACAATAGGCTAATGCAATCAAAAGTTATTAGCATTTTTGGAAATGTCATAATTAATGGTCAATGAATGGTTTATTACTCTTGACCAGTAGGTGGCGCGGTTACCAAAATGATGTGGCGTGGTTAGTTTGAGGTGACAATGGCACATACAAAGTTTGGTGTAAATATGTCAAAGCTTTGCAGAGATACAGCCTCAGATGCAGTTTGGCATTTTTCCTTTAAATTCGTTGATTCACTAAACGAAAACCTTTCCGTATATTGACACGAAATCCAGCATGGTCTGAAGATGATCCGAATCAAATTTGGTGCAAATCGGACTAACGGTCTTGGAGGAGTTTGAAAAAGTAGGTTTTCAGCATAAATCAAAATGGCGGACAGGAAGTTCGGCTTATTATGTCATAATTGGTATGTTTGTTGTCGGCATTACCCAAGGAATATTTTGAGTTCAGTTTCATTACAATAGGCTAATGCAATCAAAAGTTATTAGCATTTTTGGAAGTTATAAGCAAAAATAGCAATGTTTCGTATCTCCTGACCACTAGGTGGCACTGCGCCGAAACACTGCATGTAGTCTCAGGTCATGCTTGTTATAACACACACCAAGTTTGGTCTCAATACGCCAAACAATTGCGGAGATACAGCCTCAGATCCATTTTACGTGCTTTTTGTCGAATTCGTTCGCGCGTTATTTGAGAACGGTTTGACCAATCAACTTGAATTCCATAACTTTTTGCCAGCATGGTCTGAAGATGATCTGACCCAATTTTGGTGAAAATCAGACGAACCGTCTAGGATGAGTTAGAAAAAGTAGGTTCGTACTGCGTCCTCTAGAGGTCGCTATGGGGAATGCCTCGTTGTGACCCGTGTCTGAAGCATACATTGAAAAAACACCAACAACACGTTGGCCGGCGACAGCCCATGACATCACTACTGGTGCAACTATAGTATAAATAGGCGCCGGGAGAACATGTCATTCTCTTCTTCGTCTTCACTGACCGTTTTGTTTGAAGCGTGCATTTCCGTGGTAAGAGCGATCTATATTCCTATCGTTATGGCGAGCACTAGCAAAGCGTTTAGAGGGTGTGTGCATCCGCGTCGTCGTTATTTGACACCTGATGACACACAC
>NW_015664289.1:27326-45861 GCF_001515625.1 Sinocyclocheilus rhinocerous | reverse complement strand
AAGGCCTGATGAGGTAGCTGAGTTTCGCCGCACCACAGATCTCACTCTCTGTGCTGCTAAGCATGGCAGCAATAGTAGGTATTTAGAGACATCTGTGGGTGAACCTGGCAGATATCGGGATGGAAGAGAGGGGCTTTCTTCTCGATGCGCCAGTTTCGCCTTCTGAATATTTTTGGTTACCTCCGTTGAGACGGTGGTCGAGAAGTTCAGGGAGGCAAACTCACAATTTTTGAATTTTGAAACTTTGGACAAGTGGTGGCGCTAGAGAGTTTGAGTTAGAGACTCCAAACTTGCTATGGTTAATGTTGAGACTGTCCTCTATCAGTGTGCCAAATTTCACAACTTTCCCACAAGCAGTTCTATGGGCTGCCATAGACTCGGGAGCGGAAGAAGAAGAAGAAGAAAAAGAACGCCAACGGATACAATAGGTGCCATCGCACCTTCGGTGCTTGGCCCCTAAAAACAGTCTACACAGAACAACACAATTCAGAGTTAACATCTCTTAAGATTTACATTAGCTTGTGACAATCAACTCCATACGAGTAAATAAATTGTCAGAAGCATCACTCACATGCTTCACTCACACGTTTTAGCTTAGCAATTTAACATCAATACATGTGAGCACACTAAACACACAAATAAATCTGTTTAACACACAGGTTGATTATCTGCATCTCAAAATACTCACTTTCATGTATAAGTCAATTTTTTTCCCACTATATTTATACAGAACATCATAAAATAAATTTAACAAGAATAAAATCTATTCGTTTCCCTGATCTCAGTTTGCAAAAAGTGTATTGAAATACAAAAAAACATATTCAATAAACATATTTTAACTCTGACTTTTTTTCCTTGTACACTATAACATATAAAAAAATTTTTCGATCACTAATCTGTTAAAACACATCAACTTAACATTTCTGTTAACACAGAAACTCACCAGAGTTCGTAGAAATAACTTCTCAATCGACATCAATATGAATCCCTTTTGAAACCCATGAACATACTGCAACAATTTATATGAAAAGTTTAAACATTTAAACATCAGAAAGTACTTTTGTGCAGTTATAATATTTCAAATGCAGTGCTTGATCACCTTATGCGTACCAGCTGCAAAGTCTTTGGCTGTGTCCGAAACCGCCTACTTCTCTACTATATAGTAGGGGAAAAGCAGTAGGCGAGCGAATAAGTATGTCCGAATCCTTTGTATTCATAAAAGAGTAGGCGAGAATTACCTGGGTGACGTACTAATTCTCACGAGATTCTGACGTGCGGCTAGACAGTATAGTATATTTGTGATTTTGCTGTAAAAACATGTTTTATTACTTATAATAGAACAGGGGAGCGCTCCGAAAGCACGCGTACGTCACCAAAGTGAATTTACATAAACCATATATACATCTTAAAAACGATTACTAAATGTCTATTTAATATCTGATAGGAAAATATTCTAAAATAATTGCAGATGAGCACATCACAACATGAACATGATCTGAGTGATGTACAGGTGCATCTCAATAAATTAGAATGTCGTGGAAAAGTTCATTTATTTCAGTAATTCAACTCAAATTGTGAAACTCATTTATTAAATAAATTCAATGCACACAGACTGAAGTAGTTTAAGTCTTTGGTTCTTTGATCATCAACTACCTCAAAATGTAAATGTAGTTTTGAGCACACAAATCTCTGAGGTGACTTGAATCTTGTCTGGATGTTACAGGGACAGATGAGACACACGTGTGTTTATCTTCTGCAGAGTGACTGATGAAGGAATGCTGCCATCAAAGGCTCTCAGTGAGTATACTACTGAAATTAATAAAACATCTTTTAAATCTTAAGTTGTAGTTTATTTGAATTATTGTAATTTCAAACAGAGTTATTTAAATCAAATGACATTGTGCTGTTAAAATGACTGCTTTTGTATTGTGTTTGTGCATTTTTGTATGATCTGAAATGTCTGCAGACTGGTTTGAGCAGTGAGGATGGAGAAATCAAATGACATTGTGCTGTTAAAATGACTGCTTTTGTATTGTGTTTGTGCATTTTTGTGTGATCTGAAATGTCTGCAGACTGGTGTGAGCATTGAGGATGGAGAAGTCCACATCATACAACATCAGTCAATGGAGCCCGAGTTTCAGAAGCTTCAAAAGCATCATCAAAAAAAGTCATGAAGCTCCTGAAAGTCAGGCTCCATTGACTGGTATTGTATGAACAGAAACCAGCAAGACAGTCTTGACCAAAATCACCTTTTGTGGTCAGAAAAAAAATAAAATGATTGAACAGTGTGGAGGCGAGTAAATTATGACTGAATTTATATGTTTGGATGAACTAACCCTTTAAACCCCCCAAATAGAAACTGTATAAAATATATGTAAGAATTTATATTATAGTAGTACCTTGAAGAAATAAACTTTAAGAAATAAGCAGCTTTATTGAGCGTTTTGTGCCCGAGACACAAAAAATTATTTACAAAAATCACATTTACATTTATTAATTTGGCATAGACTTTTATCCGAAGTAACTTACAGTGCTCTTATTACAGATACCCCAATCCCTCTGCAGCAACCTGGAGAAAAGAGCGTTGCTGAAGGACACACTGGTGGTGACGACTGCGGAGATCGAACCAGCAACCTTCTGCTTACCAGGTTTTGCCCACTACACCACAAAAGTATAGAAGCTATGATAAAATTAATTGTAAACATATGAAATGGAATGCTGACAACATGAGATGTAAAACGTTTTACTCTGTGTAAATGTTTCACAGGTAGTCGTGCTCATGGAGAGCAGCACACAGATGTTTGGAGCAGACACAGCAGCAATCAGATTGTCCCACACATGTTCAAGATTGTGTGGTTCAGGGGCGTCATCATGGTCTTCCTCATACTCTCTGTGCACTCAGGCAACGACAGCCTCAATGTCCCTTTCCCATCCATGATTAGATTCAGTCTGACTGCAGCAATGGGGGACGTGATGGACGGCAGAGACAGGTGAAGGTGGATACGGTGGTCAGCTGCTTCATCAGAATAAAGCTGCAGAACTGTCTCAGCTGTGTTGAGATGTTTTAGGTTTTGATCTCTTTTCTCCAACAACATACTTCTTCTCCTGAGCCCTGAGATCATAGATCTTCTCTTGGTGGTGTTGGGCTGTTTGGAGGTGTTCCCTGGCAACACCAATGTGCATCTCTCAATCCTATTTCCAAGTTGTAAGTCTGAAACTTCCAAACTGTCTTGACTTCTGCTCTGCTATACCAGACCATTGATCCTGAGGTTGGTAGACTTCCCTTCCAACCATGAACCAATTTGGTGTGAATCCAGTAACTGCATCACTGCATGCAAAGGCACGTTTCCGGACTGTTCACGTCAACGCACGAACCCGTAAACGGAACGTTTCCGGCAGTTTCTGTGTATGTGCCCTGGCATTTCTGGTTTCTTGACACGGACAGAAACGGACTCTTTTGTGCGTGACAGTTTTCCAGTCCGGTTACTAACGCGATAAACTCCCAGACACGGACGGAAATGTTTACTCACTCATGGTAAATCCACGTACATCCCTGTGCACGAGAAGTAAAGTCTCCGCAAAATCCAGGGTACAAGCAGTTAAATCTCCGTAAACGGCCACTCATGTCTCAGTAAACGTCAATTAATTACCATACACTTAATATGTTTTAAATGCTACGGACCTTCTACACAAAAATGTGCCATATGTGCTTATAATAACTGTTAACAAAGCAGCAAACACAGCAAGGCATCAACAAAACTCAATTTTATTTTTCAGCAAATGCAAGACTGCAAAAATTTAACAGGACTGCAAATATTATTCAACAAACTCAGCAGGACTGCGACATCATTTAGATTGAGAAAATGATTTTACATATTTTGCAAACACAGACACTTCAAGTAAATAAAAACGGATTAAAAATAAAATAATTTTAAAAATGAAAATGTTTTAATACTAACCAAAAAACAAACGCAATAATGAATACACTTGCAATGGACACTGCAAAGTCAGGACAGTGATTACCGCTCCATCTCAATCAGACAGTCACACACATATTGTAAAACTCTAATGGCACCATCAGGACCATGCCATACTTTTTTAAAAATTGAAGTCTGCCTTTCAGAAGCTACAGAAGATACTGTTATGCTCATAAGTCTACATACCCCTAGCACAGAGATGGGCAAACACGATCCTGGAGGGCCACTGTCCTGCAGAGTTTTGCTCTAACCCTGATAAAACTCACCTGCCTGTAGCCTTCTAGTAATCCTGAAGACCTTGATTAGCTGGTTCAGGCGTGTTTAATTAGGGTTGGAGCGAAACTCTGCAGAACAGTAGCCTTCCAGGACCAAGTTTGCCCATCTCTGCCCTAGCAGAATATGCAATAATTTTAACAAAATAAGAGGGATCATAAACATTGCATGCTATTTTTATTTAGTACTGTTTTACCATTTTATATAATATATATTTACATTTACTGAATTTATAAAAATGAAAATTTATCATTTATAAAAATGTTCAAAAGTTTGGTAACACTTTATAATAACTTTCATTAATAAATCATTAACAAACATTATATAATGCTTAATGGATCATTAGTAAAAAGGGGTCATATGATGCGATTTCAATTTTTCAGAGGCGGGGCATAGAGGACCTACAATAATGTACAGTATTTGAAAAATAATGTGTTTTTTGAACATTAAAGCATGTCAACATATTCTGTTACACCAAATACACAAAATAATGATCTTTAAAATAGCATCATATGACCCCTTTAAAATGTAATAAAATCAGGGAATATCAGGGGCAGCTGTCACTCTGAAGGACCCCCTTGCCACATTCCACTTTTGCAGAGTACATCACTGTCAGACAGGCTCTGGTAAGTTTTATAGTTTCAGAGTATTTTAAATCCTAATATTTCCCTGTGTCACAACCATGATGCGTCAACACCCTCTTCCAATTTCTGAGGAAATTATTTGAACTTTTTAGATCACTTTATTCTCCTGAAGCCGGTTCTATTAGCATCTAGCATCAACAGAGAAAACAAAATGGCTACTACATGAACTCCATTTGTTTTGTGAAAGAAATGCCTAATGTGTCAACACCGTCAGATGTCAACACCATAAGATTTTCTGTCTGTCGGTGGTGACATTCAACATGAAGTCATCATATTTTTGTGGTTTTCAAGTCATTTTTAATTATATTAAATATAAAATAGTGTTTAGTCTTTCTAATAATGTATAAATACTAAATATTTGACCTGACAGCATATATTGCTTTTGTGGATTGATAGTCATCACTTCTAGCAGAGTTAGGGTTGAGGGAACAATAAGGCTGAGGCAGCACAGGGCTTATGGAACATAATAAAGAACATTGCATAGTATATGCAAATATGATAAAGATATTATTGTGCTCTTTTTTGTGTTTTAGTCTAGCATGGCTAGACAACATCTCTCACTGGAGGAACGTAGACGAAGGAACAGAGAGTATTAAAAAAAGTGAAGAGAGAAAATCAGTGCACAGCCAGAATTAAAGGGAGGAATTTCTAAGACAGGAGAGAAAGGTGGAAACAGTTTTAGTAACATTTTAGTAAGAGAGAACAGAGGAAAAAGAGAAAGAAATGGAAGCAAGATGTTTAAATGTGAAAATTAAGGTTCAGGTGAAACTGGGATAAGATACAATGTAAATGGATAGAGGTAACAACTAATTGTTTTATTTGTTCAAATAACTATTTTTAAAAGTTACCTTGTTACCATAGCAGATGCACAGCACACATACTGTTCTGAGATGAGAGAAAATAGATAATTTGTGTTCTAATGATATATCAAAATACTTAAATGTAAATCTTGAATAAAAGCTTTATAAACAATAACATACTCACTGTTTGTTGTGTTTGTTTTAATACAGTAATTCAGGGATGGCCAACTTTGATGAAGTGTATAAGAAAATTCCTCCTGCACTTCTTTGTCCAACTCCCATTGTGAATGATCCATTTGACCGACTCATTATTGACTGCGTCGGACCGCTACCAAAAGGGAAAGCAGGGCATCAGTATATCTTAACAATAATGTGTGCAGCAACCCATTTCATTGAAGCAATTACGCTACATACACTGAGGGCTACGGTAGTGGTAAAATAACTTCTTAAGTTCTGTACTACCTTTGGACTACCAAGGATCATTCAGAGCGACCAGGGCTCGAATTTTACCTCTAAAGCATGGATGGGCAACTTTGATCGTGACGAGAGCCAGCATTTGTTCTCCTTTATACCAAGGGGCCAGATTACTAATCCACATCCACACACCTTTTACACCGTCTTACTCAATTTCCTTTTAATTGAAGGAAATTAAAGTATAATTAATGTAATTTGTTTTTAAAGATTTTATTAACTATAAAACTTATTAAAACTATAAAATGAATTCAGAAGGGAAACTTTGTTGTCAGTTGACAGCAATATTACCAACAAATCAATGTAAACATCTCAATTGCATTGTCTGTAAATTTGCAACAAACAAATGTACAGAGGCCCTATTTTGTATTAGTGGGCTACGGAATTCTCAAAACAGCATAAGAGGACAATTCAAAAGGGCTTATTCAAAAATAAAAAAACAACAACAACAATTATTATTATAAAACAAAAACTTATTCCAAATGGTACCATAAAATAACCGGGTATCTGCAGGATTTTTAAAATCAAATTTAAGAGCTTTAAAGACCTTTTAAGACCTGCACTTCATATTTCAGCCTTTAAACAATTTTTAAGAAAAGGGATGTCAAAAGTTTCAATTATTATATTAATTGAAACAATTATTATCAATCAATTATTATATTAAATAACATATATATCTTAGTGTCAATTATAATAATAATAATAATTATTATTATTATTAATAGTTTAGATTTTTATAATGCATTAACTTTTTGTCGATCCACTGGTTCACATTTAAAAATATGTAGCAAAAATAGCAGAAGGGCTTACTGAAAAAGCAAATTCGTTCTCTGCCAGCAGGTTTCACTTTCAGAAGGGCAGAAATATAATACACGGCTCAGGTAACGCCAGGGCAGGAACTGAGGAACAGAGATCTGTAGAAACGAGAGGCAAAAGGGTGAGCAAGAAAAGAAGTCAAAACAGCAGAAACTAAACTGCACTTGGAGCCTAGGAAAAACAGAACAGGACACAGCACGACTAAACCGAAAGTAGGTCATGAGCGAAGCGTAGCGTGTATACACAACAACGGTCTGACACAAGACTACACATGAGGGGAACTAAAATAGAGGGAGAAATTAGGGACTAACTAGTCACAGGTGTGACAGCAGCTAACGTAGTAATAAGATAATGATGGGGAAAATAGTAATAAGATAATGATGGGGTTTTGGATGAACAAAACCCACGTGCTCCCGACAACAACCACAAACACAGACAAGACAAGACCAACAACCTGCCGATCAGACCGAAGTCATGACACCTATAGGCTACTCTCTTGTCCTTCAAAATGTGTGTCCCTGTCATTGGATTGCAATAAGGGGCGTTTGCATATCTAGTCTCAGTATGGCAGCCGCAGTGGATGGATAGGCTACCAAAATGCGAACTAGCGATCTGAAACAATGGCCTCAGCACCCGAAGGGGTAGGGATAAGGTGACCAGATGTCCCGTTTTTCCAGGGAGTCACAATTCGTTGTCGATTACCTTAAAGTTAGTGAAGGCGGGATAGGCGGAATCGTAATGATAGAGGAGCTCTCTCTCGCGCACGCTCCACTTCTTCAGTTCTCAAATGCAAATGAGTGACTGCGGGTATAAAAGGAGCACCTGTGGAATACGTCATCCTCTTTTTTGTCTGAGGAGACACAGGTATGACGCCCGAAACATGGCAATGAGACGCAGCGTCTCGTTCCCTATTCTCAGGGAACCATGGTTACATGCGTAACCTGAGACGTTCCCTTTCGAAAGGGAACTCCACGCTGCGTCCTCTAGAGGGCGCTAGGGGAACAGTCTACCCACGCTGCCATGCTGAGGGATGAGTGCCCAAAAAACTGGATTCCTTAAGTCAAGGACTCAAGGAACACCATCCCTGCCCCCGCGAAATCGCTGTGGACAAACCCCAAGCTACCAAGCTCTACAGGCAGGCCCAAAGCTCGCCTCGTATACTAGCTCACCCGCCTAAGAGTGGAGGTCTCAGCATAACGACTCTCTAAAGTGAGAGGAGACCTAGCTACACTCAACGGCAGAGGCAGTTAGTGAGACTCAAAAAAGAAAGGAGCCTACAACTCATGTTACTGCCAAAGACGGAGCTCTAAAGAGCGGAGGCTTCAGCAGGATGACTCTCTGAAATGAGAGGAAGCCTAAACGACACTCAATCCTGGAAGGGGAACTCTTAAGAGTGGAGGTCTCAGCATAACGACTCTCTAAAGTAAGGGGAGACCTAGCTACACTCAACACCAGAGGCAGTTAGTGAGGCTCAAAAGAAAGAGCCTACAACTCACACACTGCCTAAGCGGAGCTCTGGGGAGCGGAGGCTTCAGCAAGATTGGTGGGGGGGGGGCTCTTAAGAGTGGAGGTCTCAGCATAACAACTCTCTAAAACGAGAGGAGACCTGACTACACTCAGCACCAGAGGCAGTTAGTGAGGCTCAAAAAGAAAGAGCCTGCAACTCATATTACTGCCCAAGCGGAGCTCTGGGAAGCGGAGGCTTCAGCAAGATAACTTTCTTAAACGAGAGGAAATCTAACAATGCTCAACCCTGGTAGGGGGCTCTTAAGAGAGGAGGTCTCAGCATAACGACTCTCTAAAGCGAGAGAGGCTCAAAAGAAAAGAGCCTACAAACTCATATTACTGCCAAAGACGGAGTTCTAAAGAGCGGAGGCTTCAGCAGGATGACTCTCTTAAACAAGAGGAAGCCTGACTCAACCCTAATCTAAGAGTGGAGGTTTCAGCATAACGACTCTCTAAAGTGAGAGGAGACCTAGCTATACTCAACGCCAGAGGTAGTTAGTGAGGCTCAAAGAAAAGAGCCTACAAACCCATACTACTGCCTAAGCGGAGCTCTGGAGAGCGGAGGCTTCAGCAGGATGACTCTCTTAAACGAGAGGAAGCCTCAAACACTCAGCCCTAGTTGAGGAGCTCTTAAGAGTGGAGATCTCAGCATAATAACTCTCTAAAACGAGAGGAAACCTAGCAACACTTACTCACCGAAGATACACATAATGAAACCCGATTCCAGACCCTCAGAAAGAATCCTCATCATTGGTAACCGCCTGGCCCTGTCTCCGATCCGCAGACCGGGATGGGCCAGGATCCCCCTCGTGTTAATTTATAAGCCGCCGAGCGCGCTTTCTCCTCCCTGAATTTACCGACCACTGGCCACCATCGCCGCCATTGACCTACCGATCGCGGCAGCTGTCTGCTTGGTGGCCCTGAGCGCCAGATCTGTGGTGCGGCGCAGCTCGGTCACCGCCTCAGGGGAAAGCCCCTGACCCTGGTCTAGGTCCTTCAGCAAATCAGCCTGGTACGCCTGCAATACTGCCATCATATGCAAAGCAGCACCAGCCTGACCTGCTACCGCGAATGCCCTACCATTCAAGCGCGAAGTCTCCTTCAATGGCTTGGATGGCAGGGCTGGAGCCTTCAACGTCGATGTCACCCCAGCCGAGAGATAGCTCGCAAGCGTCTCTTCGATAGGGGGCATCGACGCATATCCGCGCTCACGCAGTCTGCCACGAACAATTTCCCCTTTCTCGCGCCTCCACTGCAGATCTAACCTCGCAGTGGCGCGATCCATAACCTCCAACAGCTCATCATACGCGGGGCAGGTAGACTGAGATGGCTCAGAAACATCCTCTCCACCCTGGCCAACAGAGCACTTCCTGCTGGATCAGAGGATGTAAGTGACAACACATCCTCTTCCAGCAGTTCACCCTCGGCAGCCGCCGACGAGTGCGAAAGATTAACCCCTCTCTCGAACTCGTCAGCAAGCTCCATCTGCGATCCCCACGATCTCAGTCTCCTCGCTGCATCAGCAGGGGCAGGACCCGAGCCGCGGGGCAGATGATTGTCCCAATTCCCTCGAAAAAAGGGAGAAACGAGAGTGGAGCTTTCTCACTGAGAAACGCTCACAATGAACGCATTCCGTTCCCTCGAGAACAGAACGCGCGTGCTCTTCGCCCAAACACATAACGCAAAGGTCGTGTGCGTCATCTGGTGTCAGATAGCGCTGACACGGATCTGCACATCTCCTAAAGCGTCTCACAACAGACATCGTTCTTACCAAATCACACTTCAGAAACAAGGATCCCTGAATACAAAAAAAGATGATGACGTATTCCACAGGTGCTCCTTTTATACCCGCAGTCGCTCATTTGCTTACGTCATGGGCTTCCGCCTGCCAATGTCAAGTTCATTGTCGTTTTTTCATTCATGCTTCAGACACCGTTCACGCTGGAGGCATTCCCCTAGCGCCCTCTAGAGGACGCAGCGTGGAGTTCCCTTTCGAAAGGGAAAATTAACACTGAATCACAGCCTTTTGAAGTTTAATCGTCATGTTAATCTATATAGCAATTCTTGTCTTTCTGTCCCCAAATTGAAGACCTCTTATAATTAAGACTTTCTGTATCGTTTAAGAGTTTTCATGGCCTTAAATTTAAACCATTTAACTGAAGACTTTTAAAAGACCAGCTTAAACCCTTAGAACACAGTTTAATGCAAACATTTCTGTCATGCATTTGGCAAAAAGCTTTTGTTGACAATGCATTTTACCTTTGAAATTTGAGGCAAGTGCAACTTTGGTGTCCCCGTTGTTTGTGCGCAGTGATGTGATGGCGATTTAAATAAAATACAGATTTCCAAACATATGGCTATCCCCTTGAAATTGTTAAAAAGATCATCTATTTATCATCTTGACTGGAAAATACTGTTTTCATGGTCAGCGTTAGTGACGTTTCAACGTTAGTGAATGTTTACATCAGAGGGCACGTCCTACAGCGCTGAAATTAACACAGTGAGCGGCTGGAAACTAGCGACCTCTTCTGGTTGGAGATAGTATTAACATTATAAACTGAAGGCAATCTTTACGTGACTTACTTTTCAAATGTTTTAAAATTGATCATATGAGTCTAATATGATCCAGCGGGCCATACTAAAAGACATTGCGGGCCGTATACGGCCCACTGGCCTTCAGTTGCCCATCCCTGCAGTAATTGATTGATTCAATGCATTTGATAGTTAAAATGACTACAAATTCAAGTTTCACCGTCAGATGTGTCAACTTTGTCAGGTCTATGTCACCTCCGTCAGATGAATATTTTGAGGATAATTCATTATGATATTTTATATTTGTTGAGGAATTGTTGGTCATATGTGAAAATGTAATCTGTCTGCTAACATACTGATACTTACCTGGCAGGGGAGACACCATGATCAAGAAGGTGGTTCACCCAGGATGAGGCTCGGCCATTGCACTCCGGTTGTGCTGACCCCTGCGAATTCCCCAAATGTGGGAATCTCGACTGCATAATTTATGGTAGTGGGGGACTGCATTCGCGCTCTCCCCTGAATTTTAGGGGAAAGTTGTGGCCTAATGGTTAGAGAGTCGGACTCTTAACCCAAAGGTTGTGGGTTTCGAGTCTCGTACCGGCAGGGATTGTGGGTGGGGGGAGGGTGCCCTTGAGCAAGTCACCGAACCCCCAACTGCTCCCCGGGTGCCGCAGCAAAAATAGCTGCCCACTGCTCCGGGTGTGTGTTCACTGCTGTGTGTGTGCACTTTGGATGGGATAAATGCAGAGCACTAATTCCGAGTATGGGTCACCATACTTGGCCACACTTTCACTTTTTTCTGAAAAGTGCTGATTGCTGTTAAAGATAAAGTTATATTACACAATTCAAGAAACACAGACGGAAATCTTTATAATAAATATATTTATACATATTGAAAGTATTTTTATTTTTTTTGGCCACTGTCTGCCTTGGTAAAAATGAGTGTTTACTATACATCTTATAGGTCTTACATAATGTGAGTGAAAATTAATTTGTGTTTTTGGTGTCTGATGGTGCTAAAACAATGTTAGTGATGGCAAGGTAAAAAGCACATTTTGATAAAAAAGAGAAAAGTTGGGAGGTTGTATCAAAGGTATAGCTCAGTAGCTTAGTACATGTAAGATACATAAATGTAGTTCAATTTGTCTGAGTATAAGGTTTTCTTTTTTCAATATTGCACCCTGTTTTGTCCCACTTCTCAAGAATCAGTGATGTTATATAATGATTAAAAACTTGTGTTAATGCACAACACTTTTACTGCTACTGAGGTGTGATATGGGTAATGTTAGGGACAGGTTTGGTGGTATGGGTAGGTTTAAGGGTTGGTTAGGGGGTCAACAGTGTACAGGGGTCAATTTGATTACTATAAGGGAACACGGTTCAATCTGTTTATAATATATGTTTTATAGTATGTTTATATTATATGTTTCATAAATGAACAAGTATTTTCTTTTAAAAAAGTATTAGTTTTCTCCTGTTTATTTATGATTCAAGGAATATCCTGTTTAATGATATACTGTACTGAAGAGTAGTATACAAATGTGAGTGTTGAGGTAATAAAACATGTTTTTGCACCAAAATTACACTGTTATGTCTTTAGCAAAGCTAAACTTAACCAGTCACCCTTGTTTATATTATATGTTTCATAAATGAACAAGTATTTTCTTTTAAAAAAGTATTAGTTTTCTCCTGTTTATTTATGATTCAAGGAATATCCTGTTTAATGATATACTGTACTGAAGAGTAGTATACAAATGTGAGTGTTGAGGTAACAAAAAACATGTTTTTGCACCAAAATTACACTCTGTTATGTCTTTAGCAAAGCTAAACTTAACCAGTCACCCTTTACACAAACCTTGTTACAGTAGCTAAAAGTCCAATGTCCATAAAGATACTAAATGATTAGTAATCGTTTATAAACATTTACAAATGATGAATAGTTTCAAATGTAGTTCAAATGCTGCAAAAACATGAACAAATGATTCATAAATGATTAGTAAAGATGTGTGAATAGGGTAAATTCTGGTCCTTTGGGACACTTCTTGACTGCTCATGAAGTCATTAATGATTAGTAAACACTTATAAACATTTGCAAATGATGAATAATTTCCACTTTAGATTGGGTACTGGAAAAACATGAACAAATAATTAATAGATTATTTGTTAAGATGCGTAAATAGAGGTCTACACAACAAACAAAGACCAACAAATTAAGATAATATGAACTGAAAGTTTACTGACATTTGTAAGCATTTCAGTTTACATTAAATAATCATATGTTAATCATTAGGCTATGTTTAGTAAGTTCATTAGTAAACAATAACAAGAACATTATCTCATATTTCTAGTTATATGAATATATTTTAACCAATGATCTGTTAAGCATTATATAATGTGTGTTAATGATTTATAAACGAAAGTTATTATAAAGTGTTACCTTTTTGTAAAAGCTTGATTTTCATAGCTAGTTATAGATGTCAGATAAATGTATGTAATATAGTGAAAGTATTTTTAAAATGTTTTCTCATATAGTGTAGTAAATTATGAAGTAGCGTAAAATAGCTCATATAAAAGTATCTCCAAATCAAAAGTGCAATACTTGTGCCAATGGACTTTCACCACTGTAGATCACGTGTTCACCATTGTATCTGAATTTATATGTTAAAACCTATTTGCTTATGTCTTTTCACTTATCTCCCAGGAGATGCCAGTCACAGAGGCAGAATAGTAAAGAAGTCAGTTAGGCATGAGTCAATATGTCCCCCCCCCCACTCACACACCTACCCCCAATCATCTGTTGTCCATTCATTTTCTTTACTTTATAGGTTTTCTCAAGGACTTTGTTTGCGGAAAATTGATATGATCGAGGATGACATAGCAGGGAGCTCTACAACCTTGTAAAGATGGCCAAAAAAGTGCGAAAGGCATGTGTGGTGGCAATGGACAGATTGAGGAGAAGAAGAGGACAACAAATAGGGGGCAGAAGACAGTTCATTGTTATAGATGAGAGTCACTTTTGACATAAAAGAAAGGCAAGAATAATAATTATTATTGCAAGTAATATAATAGCTTTTAATATTACATAACTATTATTATTTAAATGTTAAACTATCCGCCATATTTACACAGGGTTTGAACCATGATCTATTCAAATGCATTTTTAATTATTTTTAAATAAATTTCTTTCTTTGGGCATTTTTTGTTTTCAGTATGGGCGAGGCAGAGTTGATGGAGGATAGAAAAGGAGGAAGTGGGTGTTTTGGCATGCTGGGGGTGAAATACCAAGGACACAAATCTGCAAAACCAGTTCTCCGCTTGGTTGAAAGGATGACCAGAAGGGAACTGATTCCACTTACTGCTCATCATGCCAAGAGAGGGTCCATCATCATCAGTGATGAGTGGAGGGCTTACAGACATGCTCTGCCCCAGCTCGGTTACAGGCATTATACTGTGAACCACAGTGTGGCATTTGCTGATGCCCAGACAGGAGCTCATACCCAACACATTGAGAGGGCATGAAGAACCTACAAGGAGAATGTGTGGAGGATCAGGGGAAACCGCACAGAAGAATTACTGGTGGACCACCTTGCAGTTACTGAATGGCACGAATGGCTGGCAAAAGAATATCACAATGGACCCCTAGGTAGATAGATGATGTTGCACTTTCAGTGGTATTTCCAGCAATTCTGTCAGAGGTAGATAATTTGAAAAAGAATGGAAAGCTTCTCCCCATAATTAAGAGAAAGTAAAAAGTAAGGTGCTGTGCCAGTTTGGCAAGGTTATAGGTTTTAATTCTAGTTTAGGGGAACGTATTCCCCTTAAACTGTTGAGAGAAAGAGTTGTTACCATTTGTCATGTGGCGATTATAGAAAAGCTTTGCAAAAAAAGTTTTGCAAACCTGCCAGTTAAAGGGTGTGTGTGTGTCTGTGTCACACCCCTGTGGACTGTCCGTCGTCCTGCCTGTTCTCTGGCACAGCAACACCGTGACAGAATCACCGACCAAACCGAAGACAAAAATGATGGCTAGCGAGCTGTGTTGGAAGAGGCAGCTGGTTTTGGTCCGTAGAGCACCGGCGGATTGGAGGTTTCGATCGCTGGCTGCTCGGAAGTCGAGATCGCAGGCCGCCGCCGACGCATGCCCGCCGGCCGCTGGCCTCTCAGCGTTGCTGGACATGGCGCTGCCGCTGGAGTTCACTGCTCCTATCCTCACCCCAGAATTGGCTCTAGAAAGCTTTCCTTCGTCTTCTGAGTCTCCTTCGTCTCTGCTGGCTCCGTCCAGCTCTCCATCGTCTTCTTCGCCTCCGCTGGTCCCGTCCAGCCCTCCATCGTCTCTAGAGCACCCCCCAGTGCCAGCTCCAGCCCCAAAACTCGCTCCAGTGCCAGCTCTTCGAAAGCGCTTTGCTGTGCCTGCTCCTCCAGAGCACCCTCCAGTGACAGCACCACGTAAGCGCTTCCCTTATCCCCAGTTCAGCTCACGGAGAGCTCCTGATTCAGAGTTAAGCCCAGGAAGGGCTCCTGTTCCCGAGTTCAGCCCAGGAAGGGCCCCTGTTCCCGAGTATAGCCCAGGACGGGCCCCTGTTCCCGAGTTCAGCCCAGGAAGGGCTCCTGTTTCCCCGTTCAGCCCAGGAAGGGCTCCTGTTCCCGAGTATAGCCCAGGAAGGGCTCCTGTTTCCCCGTTCAGCCCAGGAAGGGCTCCTGTTCCCGAGTATAGCCCAGGAAGGGCTCCTGTTTCCCCGTTCAGCCCAGGAAGGGCTCCTGTTCCCGAGTATAGCCCAGGAAGGGCTCCTGTTTCCCCGTTCAGCCCAGGAAGGGCTCCTGTTCCCGAGTATAGCCCAGGAAGGGCTCCTGTTTCCCCGTTCAGCCCAGGAAGGGCTCCTGTTCCCGAGTATAGCCCAGGAAGGGCTCCTGTTTCCCCGTTCAGCCCAGGAAGGGCTCCTGTTCCCGAGTTAAGCCCACGGAGGGCTCCTGTTTCCCCGTTAAGCCCACGGAGGGCTCCTGATCTCGAGTATAACCCAGGAAGGCCTCCTGTTTCCCCGTTCAGCCCAGGAAGGGCCCCTGTTCTCGAGTATAGCCCAGGACGGGCTCCTGTTCCCGAGTTAAGTCCAGGGAGGGCTCCTGTTTCCCCGTTCAGCCCAGGGAGAGCTCCTGTTTCCCCGTTCAGCCCAAGAAGGGCTCCTGTTTCTCCGTTCAGCCCAAGAAGGCCTCCTGTTCCCGAGTATAGCCCAGGGAGGGCTCCTGATCCCCCGTTAAGCCCAGGGAAGGCTCCAGGCCCCTTAAATTTCCCCAAGTATTTTTTTTGGGGGGGTACTATGGCTCCAGATCCGCCATGGCCTCCCGAGTCCCCTGCTCCGCCATGGCAACCTGAACTACCTGCTCCGCCATGGCCTCCTGACCCGCCCTAGAGGCTTCCCTTGTCTCCGCCCTGTTCCAGAAGTTTGGCCATATGCTCGCGGCCGTAGTGGCCGAGCCGGCTAAGGCCACGGAGGATCCACCATGGCCTCCCGAGTCCCCTGATCCGCCATGGCCTCTCGAGGTCCCTGATCCGCCATGGCCTCCCGAGGCCCCTGATCCACCATGGCAACCCGTGTCCCCTGCTCCGCCATGGCTCCCTGATCCGCCCTGGAGGCTCTCCTTGTCTCCGCCCGGTTCCAGTCCTGCACCAGCCTCCAGGGCGGCCGCCCCCCCTCCCCAATGATACCATTACGGCGCGGAACGTGTATAAGAGTTTATACAAAATTTGTTATATTTTATAGAAAACGTTATTTTGTTACTGCATTGTTGAAATAAATGTTATTCTGCTGTCACATTTAATCATTGTTTCCAATCAACAATGTTGATTGAATGATTGAAAGAATGATTGTTTTGCAGTTTACAGTAATCTACTTTACAACGTTTTGCAGATGATTTACATATTGACACATTTCCATTGTGACAGGTGAGGAATAGCAAAAATGAATTTTCACATTAGTACATCTGTTACAGCAATTAGGGGATGCAGAAAGCTTTGTAAATGCCTTGTATACATGTACAGATCATTTGTAACAGGTAAGAAAGATCTACGAATGATGAGTAACACATTTACACGTGATGAGTTGTTTACACTTTAGATTAGGGGATGCAGAAAGCTTTGTAAATGATTAATTCATGCGTTTACACATCATCTATAACAGGTTTTGAATACTTTGTAGTGTGTACTGGAGTGTAAGTGCTGACTGGTGAGGGTATAGACAGATATACCCTGAAGATGTCAGATGTGTATGACAAACATGGAGTATTTTAACGCTGTGCACCTGATGTGATCTTCAGTGGAGGGTAAATCCCACATACTCCATCACAGAACAAAAGTCTGTGCTGATGAGATAAATTATTTAACACAACCCACTGGAATCCCCTGACTGTAAGTCATTTACACATGTTTATTAATTTGACAACAAATAATTTATTATTCTTAAAAATATAGCTTTAGCATAATTGCATTTTTGTGCTTTTTAACAGACCAGCTTACAACTAACAACTACAATTATAACTAACGAAACATAAATAAATTATATACTGATCATTTACTAATGGTTTGATCATAATTTGTTCATGATTAACAATAGCTTATTGAGAAAATAGTGCAATGTTGACATTTCAATGATTTATTAGTGAATAATAATATATTAACCAGAAACGTATTAACCATTTACTAAGGATCTGTTTGATTATTTCATGATATGCTATTTTTTAAGATAACATATGACAGATTTGTAAATCGTTAGCATATTACTTAATAATCATTTGTGAACGTATAGTCATGTTTTGTAGATGATTAGTTCATCATTATGTTCATCATTTGTAAATGATTTATAACTGAATCTACAAAACATACATACAAATATTAACATATCACTTATTAATAATTCATGAATGCATAGTCATGTTTTGTAAATGATTAGTTCATCATTAACTAATCACTTGTAAATGACTTGCAACTGAATTAACAAAACATACATAAATTGTTAGCATATCACTTATTAATCATTTATGAATGTTTCGTAAATGATTCGTTCATCATTAAAGGAGACATATTATGCCCCTTTTTACAATATGTAATATAAGACTCTGGTGTCCCCAGAATGTGTCTGTGAAGTTTCAGCTCAAAATACTCCACAGATCATTTATTATATCATTTTGAAAATGCCTATTTTGAGTGGAAGCAGAAAACGCTGTTTTCAGGCCTGTCTCTTTAAATGCAAATGAGCTGCTGCTCCCCGCCCCCTTTTCCAGAATAGAGCTACGCCATTAGAGCGCGTACCTGCTAAAAAACATCTGTTTTGGTTCTGATTATCATGTTTATCGTGCTGAAATCATGCGTTTTAAACCATATGAGTTTAAACTTCTGATAGACGGTTTTCTGAGTGCACACATCTGAAGCACACGGACAGAAAGCGGATGTCACAGCATGTGAGTACTAAACTAAGTTCTCATTCACACACAAGTTTACGTTAAAAACACACATGAGTTACAAAAA
>NW_015664289.1:20098-26782 GCF_001515625.1 Sinocyclocheilus rhinocerous | reverse complement strand
CGGTTTTCTGAGTGCACACAACCGAAGCACACGGACAGAAAGCGGCCACCAGACAGAATGTGAGTACTAAACTAAGTTCTCATTCACACACAAGTTTACGTTAAAAACACGAGTTACAAAAACAGTCGGTTATGTCTGTGAAGGTAAACAGCGGGGAAATATGTTTATTTTAGATCTGTGTGGCAGTAGTAATATACATTAAATGAATCAATAAATCCACTGCTCTCTTGTCTCCTCTGAGGCTAGGACTGTAAATTGTGTTCTGTGCTCGTCTGTGCAGCCAAAGGCAGAACAGTTGGCATGTTTTGCTCAAACTTTCGCCATGGCATTACACCGGTGTCGCTTGCAAAATCAAAATGACGGTGCCATGGGTGGAAACGTGCAGATTAAGGGGCGGTAATATTATAATGAGATCCCTTTGCCACGTCACCAAGGGAGCGAAATCAGAAACGCTTGTTTTTTCAGACACTTGCAGAAAAAGGCTTACCAAAACAAAGTTACTGGGTTAATCTTTTTCACGTTTCCTTGGTTGGCAGATGCACCGAGGACCTGATTATAACACTTAAAATCTGGAAAAGTCAGATTTTCATGATATGTCACCTTTAACTAATCACTTGTAAATGACTTACAACTGAATATTATAATAAAGTGTCACCGAAAATACTTGTTCATTTATCAGAACAATATAATATAAACAGATTGAACCGTGTTCCCTTATAATAATCAAATTGACTGTACACTGTTGACCCTTTAACCAACCCTTAAAACTACCCATACCACCAAACCTGTCCCTAACCTCACCTGTGTCACACCTCAATAGCAGCAAAATTGTTGTGCATTAACACAAGCTTTTGATAATTTTTTAACATCTGTTACAATCATTTGTAGATTTTCAATAAGTGCTTGATCATATGGAACTGAACGTTTAATGACATTTGTAAGCAATGATTTGTTTGAACATTATCTAATGTTTAATAAGTTTATTAGCAAACATTTACAAGCACATTATCTCATGTTTCTAACTCTTTGAATATATATTAGGGCTTCCAGTATCATGGAGGCAGAGAATAGGCCGATATTCCCATCCAGCGTTTAAAGAAAAGTTTAAACAGGCCACAATTATCCTTCATAGTGGTGTGCTTGCTGGTGGACTGCGGCTAAGCGGTAGCTGTTTGCCTTCTCTTAATCTTAGCGGGCGATGTGGAAAAGAATCTCGGCCCCGCGAGAGGCAAGTGTGGCGTTTCAGACATGATGTTTAGGCCGGAGAGAACAACGCGGCTAACAACACTGTTTGGAGCAACAGGTGACTCAGAACCAAAACAATCCCACATACTTACGCAAATTGAATTCCTTCAAAAAGAAGTTATGGATTTAAGAGAACTTGTTGAAAAGTGTGTGGAGACAGTCGAGAGACTTGAGCGTGAAAACGCTGAACTTCGGGAAAGGCATGAGCGCATGGAAAATCAGAATAGATGGGATAATCTAGTCTTTTATGGCATCCCGGAGTCGGATCGAGAAAGAAAGTGAAAAAAAGGTACGGGACCATGTTACTGAACATCTTGATCTGGGCAGAGCCAAAAGCAATGTGGAACTCCCGATTAAACGTGCTCACCATGCTGGAACGAGATCACCTGGAAGAGCGAGGCCGGTGATGGTCTGTTTCAGCAGGTGGAAGGGCAAGGAAGAGATTCTACAGACAGAAAGCACGGGAATGGCGTGAATGAAGTAACACTGAAGATGATGGAATAAATGGCCGAATTCGAGTGTTGGAGGACTTCAATGCTCGGGTGCGTGAGATACGGAGAAAGCTGGTTAATTACATGCAAACTCTACGTCAAAAACAACCAAATATATGGATGTCACTTCGTTTTGATAAATTGCTTGTGGATGGTAGAGTTTTTACTTATGACACCGAGTCGGAGTCTGTGGTTGAAATTAGATTGAACAATTAAGGAACATCTGACACTCGTGTAAGGTAGGACGATGGCCTCGGCCCAAATGAACTCACTTAAATTGCATGGAATGTTCAAGGGTTAAAGACTAAAGTCAACAATAGTGAGTTATTGGACACCTTGCGGGGAAACTCTATTATTTGTTTGAGTGAAGTTTGGTCACATGATGAGACTGAGTTTTGTCATTTATTGGCTGATTATACATGTTTTTGTCTTGTGCATAAGCGTGTCAAATTTTGGTCGTAATATTGGAGGTATCTGTGTGTATGTACATGATTCTATTGTGAAATGTTTCTCGGATTTGTGAACAAGCAACTGATTGCATATTTTTATATTCTGACAAAAAGAGTGTATTATTTGAGGATAACATTGTTCTTACTTTTACTTATATCTTCCATGAGTGATCTAGTTCATATAGAGATAGAGAAGAGAAACATGGTATTAGTTCTTTGGAAAATGAAATTCTAAATGTGTTAGATCAAGTTGGAGAAGATTTAAAGTTAATCTTCGCAGGGGACTTTAATGCTAGAACTGGTAATGAATGTGATTACATTGAGTGTGATGATTCTGAATATATAGCATGTGGCAGTTATTATACTAATGATCATTTTGAAGGGTATAGAAAATCAAAAGATAAGATTGTTAATACATTTGGTCGCTGTCTTTTAGATATGTGTCGTAATTTAAATATTCATTTTGTAAATGAAAGAACTTGGAAAGATATCGATGGAGAGTTTACATTTATGTCAGCAGCTGGATGTAGTGTGATTGATTATTTTATTATATCCAGTGAACTCTTTACACATGTTAAAGATTTTGAGATTTTATATGTAGATATTTCTGATCACTTCCCATTATTATACACCATGAGGTTAAGTAGTGTTGAATCAAGGACAAAAATGCAGAAAAATCCCAGTGATGTAAGACCCTGGACAAGATTTCAATGGGGAACTAATGGTGAGAGGCAGTTTTTGCAAAGATTATCTTATTTATTGAATGGAAACTTTTTAGGTGGCTTTTCTACTGCAGTGGAAGAAGATACTAATATAGCAGCTACGATTTTGACAGACTGTTTACATGAATCAGGTAGATTTATAATTAAAAAGTCTATATTTAAAGGTAAACAACCACAGTGGTGGGATGAAGATTGTTCATTGCAGAAATCTGTAAAATATAGTGTTTTAAATCATTTCAGAAGAACAGGTAACGTGGGGACTATGAACAACTATATTCTTGAGAAACGGAAATAAAAAAATAAAAAAAATGTAATAGAAAGAAAAAACAGTATAATTTAAATGTTTTAGGTAATATACTACAGGAAAACATGAAAACAGCAGCTGTGGAAGAAAATTAAAATGGAAGGTCTAATAATGTACAGTCTAATAATATCGCACATGATAAGTGGCTAGAATGTTTTATAAAGTTATTATCCGATTCAAAATGTAATATAGATGCTGATTTTGAAAACATTGTCACAGATTGTGTGAATAATCATGAAGTTGCATTTTTTAATGAAGATGAAATCTTAGATCGTAGTATTACTTATAATGAGATTTTTAAAGCTATTATGTCAATGAGTATTGGAAAGGCCCCTGGACCAGACGGCATTATTATTGAGATGTTGTAAGCAGCATCACATAGGTTATGCCCTATAATGCTCTCTTTATATAACAAAATATTAGATACAGGGAACTTTCCTGAGATTTGGTGTGAGGCTGTGATTTGTCCGCTATACAAGAATGGTGATAAAAATGATGTATGAAATTATAGGTGGATCTCATTGCTTAATGTGTTTGGTAAAATTTTTTACAAAGGTTTTGAATCGGAGATTAGTATCTTATGTAGAAGTAAATAATACGTTTTATGAAGAAAAAGCAGGGTATAGGTCAGGTTATTCTACAATAGATAATATTTTTATTTTACAGTTTTACAAAGCAAAAAGGAAGGATGTATTGTATATTTATTGATTTCTCTAAAGCTTTTGACAGTGTCCAACATAATCTTTTGTATTTCACTCTCAGTAAGAATGGCATTGGTGGAAAAGTTTTTAGTGTATTGAGATCTATATATTCTAAACTTAAATCATGTGTGAAAGGAACGGATGGTCTAACAGAGTATTTTGGCTGCACCATTTGTGTAAGACAGGGCTGCATGGTGAGTCCACTTTTGTTTATTTGTTTCTTAAATTAATATATAACGATGTTGAAGAAATATTGTAAAGGTATTCAGATTGAAAGTATCACAGAAGTACAGACCTTGCTATATGCTGATGATATGGCTAATATAGCAGATACAATTGGAGGATTACAGAAACAGATTGAAGTACACCAAAATTGTCATAGTGGAAAACCCGACAACTTTTAGCAAGCCAAGGCAAGAAAGCAATGCTTTCCTTGCTAAGGTTTGTTCATAAACATAAAATTAGCTGCAATCAATCTTTGTATTTGTTTGATCGCATGGTTGCACCGATACTTTATTATGGATCTGAGTGAACCAGTGGAGTGTTTTGAAGATGTTCAGGTATTTTTTTGTAAAAAACTCCTGTGTATCAGTACAAGTGTGAGCAATGTATCTGTCTTGGGTGATCTGGGTAGATTTGTATTGTCAATTTATATGAAAAGATGTATCATGTATACAAAACTAGTGTCTAAGTCTAATCATCGTTAACCAATACAATATTATAATATGCTTTTTCAATTAGATGAAGTAGGTAGAAAAACATGGGTTACTCGTATTAGATTTCTGCTGTATTTTTATGGTTTTCCAGCAGGATTTGGCACCTGCCCACACTGCCAAAAGCATCAAAAGTTGGTTAAATGACCATGGTGTTGGTGTGCTTGACTGGCCAGCAAACTCACCAGACCTGAACCCCATAGAGAATCTATGGGGTATTGTCAAGTGGAAAATGAGAAACAAGAGACCAAAAAATGTAGATGAGCTGAAGGCCACTGTCAAAGAAACCTGGGCTTCCATACCACCTCAGCAGTGCCACAAACTGATCGCCTCCATGCCACGATGCATTGATGCAGTAATTCATGCAAAAGGAGCCCCTACCAAGTATTGAGTATATGTACAGTAAATGAACATACTTTCCAGAAGGCCAACAATTCATTAAAAATGTTTTTTTTTATTGGTCTTATGGAGTATTCTAATTTGTTGAGATAGTGAGTTGGTGGGTTTTTGTTAAATGTGAGCCAAAATCATCACAATTAAAAGAACCAAAGACTTAAACTACTTCAGTCTGTGTGCATTGAATTTATTTAATACACGAGTTTCACAATTTGAGTTGAATTACTGAAATAAATGAACTTTTCCACGACATTCTAATTTATTGAGATGCACCTGTATATTCACAATATAAGTCTTTGTTGATACAAGAGAGCTACATTACATCTGTGTATAAAATGCAATTGGTACGATCATTGTTCCTTTTTAGATGTTCAAGTCACCATCTTGCTATAGAAACAGGCAGATGGAGTAATGCACCAATGGCAGAGAGAATCTATATTTATTGTAACTTAAAATCAAATACTTCCGTGATAGAAGATGAGAAGCATTTTTTGTATGATTGCTCTTTATATGAGGATTTGCGTAAGAAATACTTAGGTGATCTTGTTCTTGTTGGTGATGTTTGTATTGATGTGTCAAGTGTTTGTGATTCAGGGGTATGCATGGAGATTGGCATTGTATATATATCATGGAATGAAGAAAAGATTATCTGCCATGTCATTATGATTTTGTAGAACTATGGGCCGAGAGATCATGTATTCCTGGAATAAATTTAAAACTGAAACTGAAATTGAATATATATATTAACTAATCATCCATTAAGCATTATATAAGGTTTGTTAATGATTAATGAAAGTTATTATAAAATGTTACCAAGTAGCCTTATCTACTTCTTGTCTAATTATTGTGGGATTTGAATAGGGTGAGGGCTATTTGTTGTGTACACGAGGCCCTAGTGGAAATATTACAAAAGGGTAATGTCTTACCTCCAAGCTACACTGGCAGAGTTTTTGGCCCCGGTAAAGGAATTATCATATTCAGCCCTCAATTTAATAAATACAACAACTTTTGCCACCTAACAAATCAATCTCTGCAGTGGTAACATTGTTAGTTTAAGTTCACATTTTTTAAGAAAGACCTCTGATATTTTACACTTGTTTTGCTAGCTATTTGAGTAAATTAAAACGAAATGCTTACATTTATAAGTGTATTTGTCGGCCGTCACAGAACTATCACCCGCCATTTTGCTTGAATAAAAATCCCGTCTTTACTGGCACGCTATGAATTCTGGGGTAGGGTAGGCTGCGAAGGATCCACCCACATTGCAAACGATTTTGGCCCAAATGTGGCCTCAAGCTGGCACTGCTGGCCTCCTGTCAGCAATGGCATGTACCCTTTCAGCCAGAGCTGGGCCATGAGTGGCAATGATGGCACAGTGTGGATAATGGCAAACAATATGAGGGCCGACTGTTGGTGGGAGGAGTGTGGCCCAGATCAATCCAGTGATCATGTGGCCCAAATCAGGCTTGTGACCTGACAGCATATTATGTGACCCATGGTAATCAAAATAAATAAATTATTGCATGATAAAGGTTAAATGATCACAGAAATTTCAATGAAGTGTAGCATTGTTTAAATTTAATCTTTGAAATGGCAAGTCAAAACAGAATGAAACATATCATTTCAAAATTAAGCAAATCAGTCAACTGCAATAAACTGCACT
>NW_015664289.1:2008-19842 GCF_001515625.1 Sinocyclocheilus rhinocerous | reverse complement strand
GTGTGTATGCTTCAGTGTCTGCGCTCAGAAAACCGGACCGAATTGAGTTCTCTCTTGCGTCGTCAGATTTATCCATATGTCTGCTCTTCTCTTACTCCCACATATTGACATTTTTGAACGTTTTATGCGACCTGCAGCAAGTGTATGTTAGCTTATGTCCTGTCGGTTCATATGTACACATCTAACCGAAGAACCAGGAGATTAGTTCTGAATGAATCTCTTCCCAAATCGTCCCTCCCTAACATTTTCGTCTCGTTTTTATTCGTTGACGAAAATGTCAATAGATTTACGTCATAGTTTTTGTCATTCAAAAAGAGTTTTAGTTCGTTATCGTCTCGTTGTCATCAGTGAAAAAAATGTTGACGAAAATTATGACGAAAATTAGTCGTCAACGAAATTAACACTGCTTTAAAATATTAGTCTACCAATTTTAATTTTAATCTACGAAGCTCCAATTTCTTTCCGCTTTTACAGCATAAACATTATATCGAACATCTTGTTATTGTTTAACGTGGAAAATTATAACACGATAATTATCGTTATCGTTTTATCACCTAGCCGTACCGAGCGGTATTCGAGGCTAAGCGTATCATGCATCATGTTCTAGAAATAAATTGTGAGGCTTTTTGCCGAGATCTCACGAGAGGTCGGGGAAACCTTTGCAGTGCAAAGTTAAATATTAATAATAATTAGATATTACATATAATTTGGTTATAAAACATAAAGTGTTGCATATCGTATAGGTGCAAATATGAGTATTTTTATTATTTATTTTTTTTTTTACAAAGATTAGCTTTATATATATATATATATATGTTCTCACCACAGGTGATGTTTCTATTCCTAAAACGATGAAGAGATTTTAGGCTCGAAACATCACCTGTGGTGAGAACATAAATGAATATTTTTTTACTTTTGGAGCTGTGGTGTGCCAACTAATTTTTTTAACAACATTTGCAACTGCTTTTTATCACTTAATTAGAAGCACCACAATTACTAAATTGTGTCATCTGTTACAGAGACAACTGAACAGACATTTAGAAGTTAATTTTAAAATGCAAAGTATTCAAAATGAAAATAAAGAACACTGAAAAGCAAGACGACAATTTTTTTTTTCTGAGAATAAGTTTCCATCATCCTGTAAACACTTTTTAATCATAACAAAATGTACCTTTATGTATTATACATATGAGTATATGAGTAACATAAGACAGTAATATGAATATTTGGAATAAAATAATCATAAAAAATAACTAATAATGAATATACTGTATAAATGAATATGAAAAATAAGAAAAATATACCAGCATTGGAAATTTGCATACACCAAGTATTTGGCTGCTTCAACTTTCAAGTTTATTTGCACTCTCTATTACATTGTGCCTCATTCCCAGATAGCAAAATTCCTGAGGCCCAGATCAGGCCCACACCTGACACTTTCATCTGGCCCACATACCGCATGGCATGGCACTTGGACGTTCCACTCCTGTTTGCCATATGTGGGCCACAAAGCAAGCCAAAAGAATGCCCAATATCAGCCATAAATAAACAAAGTAAAGCAGAACTGGCCCAAACCTGGGCCACACTGATTTTAATTTTGGCCCAGATCCAACACCTTGCTCTGGCCCACATACTGTGAAGAATGATGGCACTTGCCCACATAGCAAATGATCCTGGCCCGAATGTGGCCTCAAGCTGGCACTGCTGTCCTCCTGTCGGCAATGCCATGTACTCTTTCAGCCAGAGCTGGGCCATGTGTGGCAATAATGGCACAGCGTGGATCACTGCAAACAATACGAGGGCCGATTGTTGGTGGGAGGAGTGTGGCCCAGATCAATCCAGTGATCACGTGGCCCAAATCAGGCTTGTGACCTGACAGCATATTATGTGACCCATGGTAATCAAAATAAATAAATTATTGCATGATAAAGGTTAAATGATCACAGAAATTTCAATGAAGTGTAGCATTGTTTAAATTTAATCTTTGAAATGGCAAGTCAAAACAGAATGAAAAGTTATTTCAAATTTAAGCAAATCAGTAAAATGCATTAAACTGCATTTAATTATAAATTATTATTCTCAGTACAAATAATCTTAGAATCCTTACATAAAGAGAGAGAGAGATCATTTAACAATTATCATGTAATATTTTATTTATCGTTTACCATATCATCATTTTATTAATATACGGTCATGCACAAGCATTCAATAAAATGTATAAAGTATTTAAATTTTATCCAAATCTTCGGTATCCATGTGATGCTTTGTGTGAGGAACAGATCCAAATTCAAACCATTCAGCGATATTTATCTCCTTTCTCTGTAGCTATAGTAACAATTATTTTCAAAATGTGCCATTTCAAGAAGTTTTACGGCAGTGATATTTAACGCTCATTGGTTCTCGCGGGTTTCGTCATATATTGCGACATGCTGTGTTTCCACAGATGTGTGTTTGAATGAGAAATGCGCGCCTTCACGGAGAGGATCTAGATAGTATTTTCAGCGTTTAACAACTTAAATTATGCCCTGCTCCTCGCACTGAACTATTATATTCCACCTGAGAACTGCGACTGCATCATATCGTCATTTGGACTACTGTGGTACTGCTTTTTGACATTTCTGCACTAATTAAATTCTCATGATTAACTTTACTGTCACGATCTGCACAGGGACACGAAGATTGAGAATCCAAATGCAGTTTATTTCAGGGGTAATCCAAAGCCGTAGTCCATAAACAGGCATAAGGTCATAAACAGGGTAGTCAGTCCAAACAAATACAAACAGGGCAGAAAACTTGACAATAATGATGACCAGGAAACCAGGCAAAGATATAAACCACAACAAAGCAACCAGAATACAAGGACTAATAACAGCAGAGTGACACTTTCAAGACTAAGCAATGAATGAGTGAAAAACCAGGCTTTAAATAGGGTGAGACTGATGGGGTGATGAGATATAGGTGATTGCAATGGGTGCTGAGAGGCAAAGGATTATGGTAAATGTAGTCCAGGGTAGCGTGGCAAGAGTCAGGGGTGGAGTGCCATCTGGTGGAGTTCATGGGCACTCCAGCTGGAGATTGTGACATTTACACTTGTCTGCCTGTTACATTTCTCTTATAGACTGTATACTGTATAAATGTATGTTTAGTGCACTTTGTAAATATTGTACATTTCAGCATCTATCCAACATTTTTAATGCAATAATTTTTTTATTGTACAGTTAAATGATTTGTGGATTTTAAGGATGATTTTCTATTAAGTTAAATGTACTTTATTGGTATAGTTTGTGTTTACATTACCAAAACATTTCACAAATAATGGCAATTACTGTAAAAGAAATACACAATGCAATAATATCAAATATTAAGATTCTTTATTGGTCTGGACTATATAAGGCTCAGGTGTGGCTCAGTTTTTGGACTTCCAGTTTACTTAAGGCTGAGAATCGGTGCCAATGCTAAAACCTATTCAGGCACAGTGCAGGGCCACTTATGGGCTATTAATTGGCTGAGACTCGGGCCAGTTATGGCTCATGTGTGGCCCTTGTCTTTAATCCAGATCTGAGCCACTCCAGGGCCTCATTCTTTGCGGTATGTGGGCTGCGGGAAAAGGGTTTGTGTGGACCAGAGCTGGGCCAGAAAAAAATTGCTATGTGGGCATCTGTTGTATCCTTCATTTGCTTCATTTGATGTAGCCTTTCAATTGGGACGGTCTTCGTCGCGCCGCCATGACACGATCGGCTTGGGCGAAGATGGTTAAAATATGAGAGTAACCCGTTTATTTGTCACCACAACAACTCAGTTATTAGCAAAGGTTGAACAGTTGTCTTAGTTGGGTGTATTCAGTATGTGTGGCTTTTCTATAAAACATAAAATACAGAGTAAATATAAATATACGTCTTCTTCTTCTTCGTGTCCTACAATCTTATATTACATCTTTCCAGTGTGTAGCACAACTGATGGCGTGGTAGCTGGGCTCTGCTAGGTCATGATCTGAGCATTGCGGTGCTAGGCTGCACTGCATGAATTGTTGCATATTTTGCTCACTACCGCACTCGCACTTGCTGGTTGGTGAGAGACCCCAAGCATATAACGTTTGTAGGCATCTTCCATGGCCTACTCGTAGCCTGTTGAGGGTCTTCCAGATAGGCCATGGTTGATTGTTGCCACTGGCTAGACACTCAACAGGGATGATTCCTCTGGCTTCCCAAGATCTTGCCCCCACACAAATGGCGTTCCATCTATGAAGCCAAAGAGTTTCAATAAAGGCTTTCTTGGATGTGCTTATGGCTTGTGTGGTATCCATAAAGCTTTTTCTGAACCTAAGATGATTTATTGGCTTTTGGTGGGAGAAGAGCAGATGCCTGTCTGTGACAGATGAGATCTGTCTCTGCAGTGGTCCGTTCCTCATTGCTGATAGCAGTTCTTGGCTTAAGAATGGCAACCACTTTTGCCTTGCACCATATTGGTGGGATATTGCATGTGGTCAGGCAGTTATTAAACATGCCAAGGAGCCAGGACTTTCCTTTTTCACCTAGGTTTACAAGCATCTCAGTAAGGATATCGTCCGGGCCAACAGCTTTACCATTCTTGAGATGTTTCATGGCTAAGTTAAGCTCAGCTCTATTGAATGGTCTTGTGAGATGTGAAAGGTTTTGACCTTGGTTACAGAGCTTGGTGGAGATTTTAAACCCAGAGGGTTTCCTGTTTCCATGGCTGCCGTCATTTTCAATCAATTGTGAAGCAATTTGATTTGGTGTGACATTGGTCACGGCTGGGGGAGTGATTTTGTCACCACTTAACTTTTTAAAAACAGCCCATGCTTTTTTGCTGTTCTTTGAGAAGTTAATGAAAGAGGGTTGTGCGCTCTTGTCGAAGGTAGTAGTCACAGTATGCACGTCGGCTGACATCCTACATATGTGAGAGGTTCAAATCGCAGCGCAATCGGAGATCGTCCTCTTTCCTGCAATGTCACTAGAGAGGAGAGGTACGATTTCATGAGCTCCGTTAATTTGATGATAAATTGTTTTATAGGCGTTCAGTTCATGTTTAAAAGATCAACTGTGAAACAGTGTTTCATGTGATGTTATATTTGTCCATTAGTTCGAGTTATCAATCGATTAAATGAAGTTTATTTGAGTGCTGTTAATGGGTGAATAGTATATTGCGTGAAATGGCAGCCTGGCGTGTGCGTCGTGAGCGAGAGGTGTTAGCGGCTAACATTTTGATTAAGAGATAAAGATATATATAATGTGTATGTATAATTATATGTATATAATTGGGTATATTTTGTAAGCATACTAAAGACATATATTCTAGTTTATTAATATGATGGACATTGCATCATTGTGTTTTGTGGTTGACTACCTGGTGTACTTAAACATGTATTTTGTGGTTAACAGGCAAAAGAGAAAGTTTTGCAGATAACAGCGCTGGTCTGTTTGTGTGTTTTACTGCACAGGTATGTTAATTGGCCTCCAAGAAACACTGTCAAGTCAAGTCAAGTCACCTTTATTTATATAGCGCTTTTATAGTATCGATCTTGGAAGTAAAGTAGTTCATAAAGTAATTACTGCTGTGCTGTTGGGAAATGTCAACACCTGTTGATGCTTTATTTTTCGTTAATTTAGCCACTGTATTGAATAAATACTTGGGTTTATGTTTATTTTCTTCTAAAAGAGACGAAAAGTAATCCGATCTAGCAGTTTTTAATGCTTGTCTGTAGGATAGGTTACTTTCCCGCCAAGCAATACGAAATACCTCTAGTTTTATTTTCCACCAGCTGCGCTCAATTTTCCGTGCTGCTCTCTTTAGGGTGCGAGTGTGCTCATTATACCACGGTGTCAGATTGTGTGTGTGCACTCTTTCCTGCAATGTCACTAGAGAGGAGAGGCAAAAAATAAAGTTTTGCAGATAACAGCGCGACATTGTCTGTTTGTGTGTTTTACTGCACAGAGAGGAGAGAGAGAGAGAAGGCACTGCAATTAAATCACCTTTGGCACTACCAGATTTGTGTGGAAAGTCTTTTATTATTAACATCAAAATAACACAATGCAGAGGAACAACCGCTACAAATCTGGTGCCGTCACCCATCGATTGGATGATCGTTGTCGACCGCCGGGATTGCTGACATGGAGTTTTACTGGCACTGAGGGGAGCTGGAGGCGAGACGGGACTTCAGTCATCTGTTGTTGTTTCTTCGGTGGCGTTCGGATATCTGATGGATTGAGCTGTGCCTAGGAGAAGACCGCTGACGATTTGTGTTGCAGAAATTCAACGTTGAAGACACAAGACGGTGACAGATATGCAGACTGTGGGACTGGTGAGTTGTGGTTTAGCTGGATCAGATGAGCACCGTGCTGGATCATTGAGGAGTGTGATCAATTAACTGGATAAACTGGATGAAGGTATTTCTCATCATCAATTGACTGAGTTTTCAACCAAAGAACTGTAATACCATAGTGAACTGAATCTTATATGAGGTTTATGGACACTTGAACGTTTTTGAAGAGTTATAACACGGATTCATTGTCGTTGAGTTGATTTGTTTTTTTTGTACAACATTTTTGTGTTTTGAAAGATTAATCTGTCACTTGAGGGGAATGGCTGCTAAACGAAGCGATTTTGCGTGGGACAACACATTTACAGTCGGTAGAGGGCGGGGCCGTCTTTTGAATATGCCTGACAAAACAAAGCTGTTCGAAGATCCTGAGTACTGTAGTACAGGCCGGGGTAGAACAATTGGTCTTTCCTCCAATGACAGAGTCCAAATGTGTGGTAGTCCACTCGCTGCAGCCAGTAATTTTGAGTACGCTCCTCAGGAGTCAGAAATGTCGGGTCAAATGAGTAACCTCATAAAGCAAATTGGTAGTGAGATTGGGCAGTCAATCAGAGAAAGTATGATGAGAACTGAATTTCCAAATTATCCATCTGCTAAGAAGTCTCAAGAAGGTGTCAGTGGTCATGTGACTGATCAAACAAATACTACTGTCATTGATGCATCGGAAATTAACTTGATCCTGAAAGCTGAGGTGGCAGCACCGCCACACTTTAGAGGAGATAGTTCAGATAAATATTCAATCATGGAATGGGAAGACATGATGAGGGTATATTTGAACAAACTGGATGTGACTCATTCTGAAATGATTGACGAGATAATGAACAGTTATGTGGTGGGCCAGAGATGTAATGAGAGTATGGCTGCGCAATTTTTCAACAACTCCTACTGTTGACTCTGTATTTTCTGTTTTGAAGCAGCACTTCGGGGACCAGAGCAGTTCGGGTATTCCGTTGGCTGACTTCTATTCTGTGAGACCATATCCCAGAGAGAGCGCTTGGGATTTGTAGCAGATGTAGCTGAGCAAAGTTTAAGATGGGAAGGCAGATCTCTGGATAACAGGAGCAACGAGGTAGCAGTTATGTTCATTCGTAACTGCTCTGACAAAGAGTTAGCTTTTGTTTTCAAGAGTAAACCTGTACAGTCATGGAACACATCTGAGGTGCAAGAGCAGCTTAATGAGTTGTTAAGAGAACGGAAGTTGACAAATCACACTGTCAAACAATTCACCACGGTTGTCTCCGAGCCAGATGTTGATGTGTCTGTCTTGTCTTCTAAGTCTGAACAGGGTGTGGGCATAACTGACGAGAACGCATTGGACAAAGTCTGGTCTTTGCTGGAAAAAGCGTTAGTGTGCAACACTCAGTCTGTGCGGGGCCCCTGGCCTAAACGAACGGGCAGTAAGATTCGAGAATGCAGAGTGTGTCAAAGCAGTGAGCACAGCACGACTGCTCATTGTAAAATTTATAATTTTTGTTTCAAGTGTTTTGCAGCTGGACACGTGAGCTACAACTGAAACAGTCACAGAGTAACGTCCAGGGTGGGCTCCGGTCAGCAAGACAAAGTCACGTCTCAGGGAAACTAGACAGCTCCCCTCGGGCAGAGGACGGGGTGGGGCAGTGTAGTAATTCCTCTGAGAATGATTTTGAGTCTGTTTATTCCTTCTTCTGTGAAAGTATTGGCAAAACAAAAACAGTCATTTTTCAGAACAGCATGCAAGTTGATCAAAGTAACAGTTTATTTTATGCAAGTGTGTTACTACAGGACAAAGTTGAGCTTCAGGGGATGTTGGACAGTGGCTCCATGGTGACCACTCTGAGCGCGGACGTAGTTTCTCAACTCAGAGATGCTGGGGTGCTGGACCAGGATATCCTGAGCTCTTCAGATATTGTCTTGGTGGGTTGTGGTGGCAAACAAACTAGTCCGGATGGTGTGTGCAATCTGAAGCTTGACGTTTATGGGTTCAGTTTCAATGTCCCAGTTCTGATTGTGAGGGGTCAAAAGGACCCGATCATACTTGGCACAAATGTCTTGAAACCCAACAATTCTGTGTTTTTCTGTCAATATGGGGTGCTGTGTGTACATTAATGAGGAAAAAAAATTAACTTAAATGATTTTAGCAAATGGCTGCAATATAACAAAGAGTGAAAAATTTAAGGGGGTCTGAATACTTTCCGTACCCACTGTAAGTCAGATGAAGCGTACAAACCAATTTTGGAAGGTGGTAAATAGACCTGACTCGACTATGCAATCTGAAAATGGCCAATTTTTACGCATGCTTTCGTGTATAGAGAGATGGAGGGGTGATTCGATTCCCGACAAGGTGGGTACTCTGAGACTGATGTCAGCTATGACACTCCAGCCAAAGAGCGAACATCTTGTTTGGGGTCGTTTTCCTCCAGGGTCAGTACTTTCAGTAGGGAGCACAGTAGTCATCGAACCAAGTACTTCACGTTGCGTGCATCGGAATGTGCTGATTGGGAGAGTTTTTTCACCTTTGTGGGGCGATGTCTGACTGCCAGTAAAGATGATCAACCTGACCAATGCAGAAATTGTGTTGAGGAAAAATGTGAAGGTGGCTGATGTGTATTTAAGGACTTAAGGATATGCACTGATTTCCGATGGTTGAATGCACACACGCACGCATCACCAAGCAGATGTGCTTGCAGCGCTGGGTGGGAACGCGTACTTTAGTACCATGGATCTGACTTCTGGGTACTATAACATCCCGTTGCACGAAGATGACAAGAAATTCACAGCGTTCTGTTCACCAATGGGGCTCCATGAATATAATCGTTTACCCCAGGGACTGTGCAACAGCCCAGCAACATTTATGAGAATGATGCTGACTGTGTTTGGTGATCAGAACTTCTTGAGCCTTCTTTGTTATTTAGATGATTTATTCGTTTTTGGGAAGACTGAAGAGGAGAGCTTGGAAAGGCTTGAAATGGTGTTTCGGCATCTAAATGACCACAATTTGAAATGTAGGTTTTTGAGGAAGTCAGTAAAATTTTTGGGTCATATTGTGTCTGAAGAGGGGGTGGCCAGTGATCCAGCAAAAATGTATGCCATTGTGAGTATATCTGAGAAGGATTTGATGGAGAGTGATTGTGTTACACCATCAGCGAGTAAGATCAGGTCCTTTTTAGGTATGGTGGTGTACTACCAGCATTTCATAGAAAATTGTTCTATGCTGGCTAAACTCTTGTTTCAGCTGTTGACATGTCAGAAAAGACCCAGAATGGGGAGAGGTTTGAAATGACTGAAAATAAGTCATTCACTTTCTCCAACGGATTGGACTGATGACTGCAGAGCAGCCCTGGAGAATTTGAAGTCTGCCTTAGTGAGTCAGGTTTTGCTTGCACACCCAGATTTTTCGAAGCCGTTTCTGTTGTCTGTGGATGCCTCCACTAGCGGGCTTGGGGCTGTTTTGTCACAGGTTCAGGACTTTTGGGTCATATTGTGTCTGAAGAGGGGGTGGCCAGTGATCCAGCAAAAATTGATGCCATTGTGAGTATATCTGAGAAGGATTTGATGGAGAGTGATTGTGTTACACCATCAGCGAGTAAGATCAGGTCCTTTTTAAGTATGGTGGTGTACTACCAGCATTTCATAGAAAATTGTTCTATGCTGGCTAAACCCTTGTTTCAGCTTTTGACAGGTCAGAAAAGACCCAGAATGGGGAGAGGTTTGAAATGACTGAAAATAAGTCATTCACTTTCTCCAACGGATTGGACTGATGACTGCAGAGCAGCCCTGGAGAGTTTGAAGTCCGCCTTAGTGAGTCAGGTTTTGCTTGCACACCCAGATTTTTCGAAGCCGTTTCGGTTGTCTGTGGATGCCTCCATTAGTGGGCTTGGGGCTGTTTTGTCGCAGGTTCAGGAGGGATGTGCTGTGGCAAGGCCTATTGCCTTCGCGTCAAAGTCTTTAAATCATGCGCAGTCGAAGTACCCAGCACACAGACTTGAGTTTTTGTTGATGAAGTGGGCTATTTGTGATAAATTCAGTCACTGGCTGCGGGGACACAAGTTTACTGTGTGGACTGATAATAACCCACTCAAGTACATCCTCACGAAGCCCAAGCTGGATGCATGTGAACAACGGTGGGTAGCGAAGCTGGCGCCTTATGATTTTGATATTCAGTATATCCACGGACCGAAAAATATAGTGGCAGATGCATTAAGCAGGGAACCGTTTGCGACTTCGAGAATTTTGCACAGATTGACGAGGACACCTTACGACATTTTGCTGCATGAGGCAGAGTCTGTAGCTGTCGAGCAGGTGCAGGACATGTTCCATCTTTCGTGTGAACTTGTGGATGGCGAAGTGGTAGATGAGCTGTCAGAGCCTGCAAATGTAGGTGGAAATGTGTATATAGGGTCCACTTACCTTACTGGGAAAGTCTCTTACCAAGATTTGTCAGCTGTTCTTAAATCTCACCAGGACTGGGAGTATGGCATATGCGCAGCATTTAGAGAGCTTGGCGGACGTAGAGCAGAGTCAACTTGGTAGTTTTACCCAAGATGAATTGCTGGAAAAGCAAAGTCAAGATCCTGTGATTGACAGAGTGAAATTATTTGTGGAGAGAGGAAGACGACCCTCTTGCAGAGAAAAAGTGTATGAGTCTAAAAGAACTTTGACAATTTTGCGGCAATGGGGTAAACTTTCCTTGAGGTTGGGTATTCTTTATAGAATCTCAAAGAACCCAGTGTCTAAGAAAAAGACTTACCAGTTTGTTGTGCCAACAGCTCTTCGAAGTACTGTCCTGAAGGGTGTGCATGATAACGCTGGTCATCAGGGTCAGCATCGCACCCTCAGGTTGGCCAGACAGCGGTTCTTCTGGGAGTCTATCGAGGGTGACATAAAGAAATACATTAATGAGTGTGAGAGGTGCATTTTGAGTAAAAGACCTGAGCCTGAGGCAAGGGCTCCACTCATGTCAATTCAGACAAGTGCTCCGCTAGAAATGGTGTGCCTTGAATTTTGGTCAGCGGAGGATTCTAACAACAAGTTGGTCGATGTGTTAGTGGTCACTGACCATTTCACAAAGTTTGCCTGCGCTTATGTGTGTCCAAACCAAACTGCAGAAGCGGTTGCGCGTGTCTTGTGGAACAAGTTTTTCTGCATTTATGGGTTCCTGGGTTGCATACATTCCGACAGAGGTACTAACTTTGAGAGCTCTTTGATGGTTGAGCTGTTGAGATTGTCTGGTGTGAGAAAATCGCACACCACTCCATATCATCCCATGGGGAATGGACAAACAGAAAGATTTAACCGTACCCTGGGTGATATGATCCGTTCGCTTCCTCCGAGATCCAAAGTTAAGTGGCCGCAGTTGTTGAACACTCTTACTTTCGCGTACAATTGTACAAGACATGAGAATACTGGGTATCCACCATTTTTCTTGATGTTTGGACGAACACCAAGATTACCAGTGGATGTCCTGTTTGAAAGTGTTATCTTGGATAATGACACTGTTGATGTTCACACGTATGTTCAGTCACTTAAGAAAGACTTGAGGGAAGCAATGTCAGTCGCTCAAGAACATGCCAAACGGCAACAGACTAAACAAGCTGAGTATTATGACCGTAAAGGAAAAGGGTATTCTCTTGAGTTGGGTGACAGAGTACTTCTTGCAAATAAGGGGGAACGTGGAAAAAAGGAAGTTAGCAGACCGATGTGAGAGGGTGGTATATGTTGTAGTGGGCAAAAGTGACACTTTGAACACGTATAAGATAAGAAATCCTGGGAGTATTGAGTCTGTTGAGTATTCCAGTGTTGATCAGAGTGATGCACCTGATGACACAGTTGTGGAATATGACACTGAAATAGACGGAGTACCAGTACATAAGAGAGTTCCACTGACCAGTTCTGTGAGTATGTTCATTGGTGTCTGATGATTCTTCTGTATCAGCAGTTCTGAGTGATGAGTGTGCTTCCAAAGTTGATGAGCATGATAATCCAGCTGTTACAGAAACTCCCACGACAGTGTCAAGTGAGCAAGATCAGAAGAGTGTAAGAGAAGGTCAAGATTTGGGAGACTCCTGTGAACAACGGCTCTGTGTAGTTAATGCTGCTCAATGTGAAAGCCCGCAGGTGATGGAGATTTACCGCTGATTAAAGAACCGGCTTTACTGACAAGATGCGTGTTAAATATCCATGCGATTTATCGTGCAGCCCTACACCAGATTATACATTTTAGTTATTTTTTTATTATTTGTTAGGGGGTATTTTATTTTGAAAGAGGGTTGTGCGCTCTTGTCGAAGGTAGTAGTCACAGTCAGTGGTGGAAAGAGTACTGAAAAAATATACCCAAGTAAAAGTACCATTAAGTGATGAGTGTGCTTCCAAAGTTGATGAGCATGATAATCCAGCTGTTACAGAAACTCCCACGACAGTGTCAAGTGAGCAAGATCAGAAGAGTGTAAGAGAAGGTCAAGATTTGGGAGACTCATTAAGCCAGTTAACAGGCTTATACAGTCAATGTCTACAAAGAGAGTACATGTAATTCATTAAATGAATTGTTGAATGAAAATTAAGTTTTGATAAATTGTTGGAACATTTTTTTTGTTTTGTTTTTGTTGACTACATATTTTGATGTACAATTGTTGATGTCATGTATTGAACTATGTAAAAGGCATGGTTTTCTATGCGTAATTTGGGGATTAGCTACCCCTGGGTTTCCTTAATCTCGGAAGAGATAGTTGAGAACTGAACAGATCTAATGTGATCTCGGAATAAGTGACATTGTTAATTTGCTAAGACTTTGTATGTAATTCATAATCTGGTGTAAAACATTGGGGGTGGATGTAGCAGGGGTATGTTGTTACACATAAAATATTAATGTTTAGAACAGTGCAAATACAAACACCATTAGAAACTCATAGTTCAGCATCACACACCATGATATGGGTTAAAATGAGAGCCCATTTCTCTCCAAAACGGTGCCAGTGTTAGCGTTTTGCAATAAAGAAATAAAAAAAAAAAAATTTATGTTACAGATTTGGTGTGACATTGGTCACGGCTGGGGGAGTGATTTTGTCACCACTTAACTTTTTAAAAACAGCCCATGCTTTTTTGCTGTTCTTTGAGAAGTTAATGAAAGAGGGTTGTGCGCTCTTGTCGAAGGTAGTAGTCACAGTATGCACGTCGGCTGACATCCTACATATGTGAGAGGTTCAAATCGCAGCGCAATCGGAGAGTCACGAGACCTATTACTCTCTATCCAATCACATTGATGGATAAAAATTTAATTAAAATAAGCATGTAACGACCACAAACGGAGGAAAATAGCGGAGTAAAAGTACTGATACATCACTTAAAATGTACTCAAGTAAAAGTAAAAGTACACAATTTTTAAACTACTCAAAAAAGTACAATTACCGATAAAAACGACTTAATTACTGTAACGTGAGTATTTGTAATTCGTTACTTCACACCCCTGGTCACAGTATGCATGTCGGCTGACGTGAGAGGTTCAAATTTCAGCGCATTCGGAGATCGTCCTCTTTCCTGCAATGTCACTAGAGAGGAGAGGTATGATTTCATGAGCTCCGTTCATTTGATGATAAATTGTTTTATAGGCATTCAGTTCATGTTTAAAAGATCAACTGTGAAAAAGTGTTTCATGTGATGTTATATGTGACCATTAGTTCGAGTTATCAATCAGTTAAATGAAGTTTATTTGAGTGCTGTTAATGGGTGAATAGTATATTGCGTGAAATGGCAGCCTGGCGTGTGCGTCATGAGTGAGAGATGTGTTAGCGGCTAAGCGGCTAACATTTTGATTAAGATCTATATATATAAAGATGTGTATGTTTAATTATATGTATATAATTGGGTATATTTTGTAAGCATACTAAAGACATATATTCTAGTTTATTAATATGATGGACATTGCATCATTGTGTGTTTTGTGGTTGACTACCTGGTGTACTTAAACATGTATTTTGTGGTTAACCGGCAAAAGAGAAAGTTTTGCAGATAACAGCGCTTGTCTGTTTGTGTTTTACCGCACAGGTATGTTAATTGGCCTCCAAGAAACACTGTAATGCTGTTTTGAATTATTTTATATAAGAATGACATGTTGTTAATTGATTATCATAATTTATTATTGTTATTATTTACACTTTGTATTATTATATATAATGTGTATGTGTGTTGTGAAGTGTATGTGTGTGTGTGTGTGCTCTTCCCTGCAATGTCACTAGAGAGGAGAGGCAAAAGAGAAAGTTTTGCAGATAACAACGCTTGTCTGTTTGTGTGTTTTACCGCACAAAGAGGAGAGAGAGAGAAGGCACTGCAATTAAATCACCTTTGGCACTACCAGATTTGTGTGGAAAGTCTTTTATTATTAACATCAAAATAACACAATGCAGAGGAACAACCGCTACATATGTCATATTAAACATACCTAATTTTGTTAAACAATAAACAGCTTAATTTGTTCTGTGTATCAGTGGTGCTCAGTCTGGACATGTTCTGCGCGCATGCACATTAAGTTGTTTACAACTTAGAATACCTAGAAAACGAGCACATAGACAAGTAAACTGCACCAAAATACAAACGAAATATACAAAAATAACATCAGTATAAGCAACTATGAATAAAGGTAACATATATACAGCGTAACATCATGCTAAAGACACAATGATCTCTTATCATTGGCCATAATAAACTGACGCACGTTATAACAGCAAATAGAATAGACAGCTAGGTCAAGCATATCACACAAGCGACTACTAAGATCAGATAAAATACACTTACTTTGAATAGACGCACAACACCCAAACAATGAATAAAACTATATATGATATGCAACGGAAAAGTTCAGCATCTGAATCAGTGCTCTGACGGACTCGCTTTAAACTTTGCACTAAGCGCTATGGCCGGGATGTTCACCTGCACATCGATCTGTGAGCACTGATTGGCTGCTGTGCTGGATGCTGCACGTCAATGAATCTCGGCAAAACAGAGAGAGATTTAATCAGAAGGCATATTATTATTATGAATATAATGGCCTTTTTAACAGCCGCCCCCATATTCTGGGGACAGAATCTGTGCAATTACAAAAAGTCTGCTAAGTAACATATTGGTGTACAGTCTTACATTACTCAGAAATGCTAGGCAATTGTAAAATACGTGCTATTGGGTGTGTGTGTCTTTCCACCCACCTTAATTTTAGCTGTCCTCACTCTGCCATCAGCCCCAGGGAAGACTTCTGACAATCATCCCACTGGCCTAAGTGCTTGAGGAAATTGTGGGTCGACTATCATCACTGTGGTGCCAACTTGAACGTCAGATGTGTCACCTTGCCACTTCTGAAGGGTTTGCAGACCAGGAAGGTAAAACCTCAGGAAGTGTCTCCAGAAGTGGTCTGCAAGAACTTGGCTGTGGCGTCATCGCCGCCTGCTTATAAGCTCAGACTCTGGGTGTACCACTGGATGTAGAGATGAATCCGGCCGCCCCATCAAGAGAGTTTGGAGTGATGGGGTCTGGGTCCGCAATGTCAGAGGAAGTATAACCCAAGGGTTTTGAGTTTAGAATTCCCTCAATCTCTACTAACACTGTTTGTAGCACTTCAAAGTTTACTGACTGAGCTCCGATGGTGGCTGTTATTGCTTGCTTGCTAAGACGAGACGAAGACGAGACGACAATAAGGTCAATAAACGATAACTAAGACTATATCAACATGCAATTTCGTTGACGAAATAAGACGAGACTAAAATGTATTCAAAAAGATCAAAACTTTACCAAAAACCTCTTTTTATTTTTGTCAAAAAAAGGAGACAAAATGTTATTGCAGACTGCTCAACACGCCTCTACTACGTGAGCTTTCATGAGTGTGGTTGCCGGATATCAAGAGTTCTAATTCCCGAATCAGAGCTTCGCTGTTAAATTCATACATTTTCTGCCCGGTGTGTTTTGCTTATTTTAAACAATCTGGCAACCATGCGCACGCGCTCGCTCCTCATTGCGGAAGCGCTGCCGCAGATGATCTGAAAGACAAACAAGCTGGAGTTTAGCGATGAAAGCGTCATTCAGCCGGTCAGTGTTCTGTCATGAGATCTCGACTGTATTGTTTGCGATTGTGATCGCTGAATAAATACACTTACTCAATCGCTGTTTATTATAATTTTGAGAACATTTTTTTTTTATCAGTTTAACCATTATACAGAATGACGAATATGTGACTAAAAAAACCTGACTAAAATGCTCATACATTTCATGGAATAAACAAAAACAGGACAAGTTTGTCTAAATATGAAGTAAGACTAAATTAAAAATGGCTGCTGTAGGATTTCTATTATGAACAGACACAGATACGCCATTGAATCAACTCATCACGAGGTCTAAACTAATCCAATCAGGAGACAACAAAGCTATCTTTGTATCAAGGACTAAAAAGTTCTTTCACAACATATAGTTGAGAGATACCTCGTGATCGCTTATGCATGGAACCCTTATATATGCACAGGAAATGGCTAATTTAATCACACCCTCACGGTTTGCACGCCACACAGGATCTATACAGCGTGATACATGATACCCTCAGGCTTTCAAAACAACGGATCTAAAGAACAGTGATAACGTGATTCAATCAAACTCAGCAAACAACCGCGTGACTTTTATGGACCTCAGGAAATTTCTCTCTCTCTTTCTATGCCTCCCAGAGGAAACGCGCCCTCTGAACAAAGAAACGCAGACATTGCATGGACCAAGTTTAAAAGACAATCATTTAAAAACTCATAAGTAGTGAAAATGTATCCCCTGTATGTGTTATGCCGTATATATGTTTGACGTGTTTATTGGAATCTATGATATTTTAATATTTGCCTTATAACCCTTTTAGCAGATATGTGAAGTTTAATGTTGAACGAAAGCTTGTTTTATTTCCAGAACATTGCAATACATGAAAAGCTGTTATTTTGAACAGTGTGTGTTGTACGACACTTTATAGAAGTTATTAACAAAACCTGCAAAGACATTTCCCCCACGTGATGAATTGAACAGCATGTTATTTTAACCAAACGTCAGATTAGCGATCTCACAATTGGTTAGTCACGTTTGTTTAACGGTTTGTCCTCTCTCCTTCCGCTTGTTTACTCTTAGCAGTTTGAACGGCCAGAGCTGTTGTTGTTTCGTTTCGAAATTGATCCTGGTCGTGTGATTAATTCAGCTATAACTGCTCTTATAATATGAATGACATCCGTAGATATTACGAATTTAAGTAATTAGGATTTGAAATCGTTAATTTAATTTCATAATTAATTACAGATTTGAAATTTTAATTTCATTTCATAAATTAATTTCAGTTCCTGCTTTCACATAGCAACAATATCTACTGATTAATTTAATTATAAATTGCTCTTATAATCGAATGACAACAACATTAGAATTTTTTATCATTAACTATCAATAGGGCTCTGAAATTTTTTATTGCATTTGTAAGTAATTAGGGTGGTACGGATTAAGCTAATTATAATTGCTGTTATGATTG